>NC_059271.1:4575000-4602500 GCF_017591435.1 Portunus trituberculatus | reverse complement strand
AATAAATGAATGAGAAGGAAAAAGGAAGAGGAAGAGAAGATAAGAGTGAAAATTAACAGCAGCAATTATCTGTTACTTCTCCGGCTGTTGTTAATTCTACCACTCTTAACCACTGACTCTAAACACTACTCTTGCCCCTTAACCCCTTCAGTACTGGGACGCAATTTTTACTTTTTTTGGGGTAAGATTAGAAGATTTTATTTATATTAAGCAGGATCTATGGAGGTCAGAAGATTAATGGCCGGAGTCACTTTTATTTTTACTTTGAGTTTGGGTATGATTAGAAGATTTTACGTACATTAGGAAGGATGTATGAAGGTCAGAAGATTAATGGCGAGAGTCTTCACTATTTCAATCACCACATAACTAAGCTGTATAAAATCTCCATATAGTAAGCAAAATGAATATGAAAAACGTGTCATGGTACTGAAGAGGTTAATACCACCCATAACATCGTAGAAATATTGTGTCGTACTGTTTTCTTTCCTCCACATAAACCTGCATGCCATTTTTCACATTACTTATTTTCTAACGTTATTTTTCAGTCTTTTTTTTATTTTGCATTTACCAGAGTCGTTTTATTCCACTTTCGTTTCTTTTACTTCTTTTTTTTCCTATGACTTTTGTTGCTTTGCTTCTCCTCTATAATGTTATACTGAGGTTTAATTCGCACTTCTACACGTCGCAGTACTGTAGGAGAGCATACAGACTAGTGGGTATCACGTCAGCAGCATGTGGTAGTAGCTCTTTTCAATCTAAAAAATAAAAGAAATAGTTAACAGTGATAATAAGCAAATAAATAAGTAAATGAAAAGGCAATGAAGTAAACGTAAAAACAAAACATTTACCAACATTTACCAACTCAGCAGCATGTGGAATACTTCTTTTCAATCTAAAAAATAAATAAGTATCAGTAATAATAAATTGATAAATAGACGAATAAAAAAGCAATAAAATAAGCGTAGAAACAAAACATTGACTATATTTGTAAAGATTTCAAACTAATCTACTTTTAAAACTAACCACTTTTTTTTCTGATTTCTGATTTTTTTTTTTTTTTTTCGCCAGCGCCTTACGTAATAGAGAAGTGGTGACTGACGTAAGGTATTGGAGCGTGTTTGGCGTAATATAGTGCTTTCAAATTAGTCGAATTCCCTTTAAAACTAACATGTTTCCTAACGTTTTTTTTTTTTTATCTATCTATTTATTTAGTTCTCCGGCTCCTTACGTAATGGGAAAGTGGTAATTTAGTGTAATATACTGGCACGTATTTGGAGGCAGTATAGTGCAGTAATGGTGGCTGGTAGAGGCGAGGATTGATGGCTTGACGTGTGGTTGTTGCTGATGATGTGATAAACTTAAGTGACTTATTGCAGGTGGTGTCACTTCCGGCTGCTAATTGCATTCGATCACAGAGCAGGTGGCGGAGAAGCTATGAGGAAATGTTGCAGTGATGGTGTTGGAGTGCGTGAAGATTACTTTTTTATTGGTGTTTCTGGATGTGACGTTCTATAAAAAGAGATGTCTGAGTTCATCATGTAGCTGCCAGTGTGTGGAGAGTTTGCAGGACTTGGTGGAAGAGAAGCTTAAATGCAGTCCTCTCTTTATGTTAGAGGGGAAAACCAGCCAAGGGCAACAAAACGTTTAAACTAAAAGGCCCACTGAGATGCCAGTCGCCGGAAGAAGGTCATGATAGTTAGCCAGAAGAATGGGATAAGTCTTTTGAAATCTCCCTCTTAAATGAGTTCGGGTCATAGGTAAGTGGAAATACAGAAGCAGGCAGGAAGTTCCAGAGTCTACAAGAGAATGGGATGGAGAAATTTTATACATTTCGAAAAAACAAACAAAATAAAGCTGAAGACTTTGTACATATCAACATTATAGCCATTGTAATGATATTTTTGTAAAGTTCTCTGTCTCACATAAAAAAAAAAAAAAACAGCCACAAGCAAGATGACAAACACTTGCGGATCGAAGAGCGCCTCCAGGAATCAGCAAAGCAGGCCGCTGAATGAGGGAAGGGGAGAGACAGTTTCGTGAGTCTCGCTTTTTCTGCCGGTGGCTCGTAAATGTATACGAGGAGAACAAGGAAAATATAGGAGATTATACAGCTACAAATGATACACTGTGTAGAATTACAGATGGAAATGTTCCCCTATCTTCCTAACCCTCAAGGAAGTTATCATCTTTTTTTATTATAATATTTAAACTTCATCTAAAAAAAAAAAGAAAAAGAAAAGAAAAGATGGACGTAAGGAATCCAAATCAGCTGTGTTTGAAAGACAATAAAGACTCACTGCAGAATTTATTTGATTTAATTCTAATTGTAGAGAAGTATGCCCATGTCGATACACACACACACACACACACACACACACACACACACACACACACACACACACACACACACACACACACACACACACACACACACACACACACACACACTCACACTCTCACTCTCTCTCTCTCTCTCTCTCTCTGTTCAAGAAGAAATTGAAAATATAATAAAACAGTTGAAAGTAGCTTCTCCTGGCCATGACGATATAGACGCTAAAGTAATAAAAAAGTGCAGTAATATAATAACCCATTTTTAACTTGCATAATTAATAGATCTTTTGAAGAAGGCACATTTCCTAAACATCTCCAGGTGGCCAAAATTGTTCCAGTGTTAAAAAAAGATGATAAATTACTACATACTAATTATAGACCCATAGCTATCTTACCAACTTTTAGTAAAATATTTGAAAAGGTAATGGCCTCAAGACTCATGGATTACCTAACTCAAAATTCAATATTAACAGACCAACAGTTTGGATTTAGACCAAAGTATAGTACCGAATTGGCTTTGCAACAATTATGTCAATATATTCATGATGCAATGGATGAAAAGGCTTACAATATTTCAGTGTTTTGTGATTTAACTAAGGCGTTTGACACCATTTCTCACCCAATACTGCTTGAAAAACATAGAAACTATGGAATTCGAGGCACAGCTAATAATTGGTTTCATAGTTACCTTAGTGACAGGTTTCAATTCACTATATACAATAACCAGTCATCTTCTCGTAAAGCAATTGCATTTGGTGTTCCTCAAGGCTCAATATTAGGACCAATATTATTTTTGATATACATTAACGATTTACCACGCTGTAGTGAAGTACTAAAATTTCTACTTTTCGCTGACGACACCTCAATATTACTCAAAGGTAAAAATATTAAAGATTGGAGAAAATCATAAGTGAAGAAATGGTCAAGGTAGCAAACAGGATAAAAAATAATAAGCTCACACTAAATATCAAAAAGACCAATTGTATGATAAGTCGACCCGTGATGTCTCGGCCACCCATACTAACTATGCCATTTGTATCATTGTCAATATTAATATTGTTAAACATTTATATTTTGTATATTGTTATTCATTATTATGATCGTTATTATTCTTAGTGTTTATTATTATTGTCATTGTATATATTGTTATTATTTTTATTTTTATGTTTTGTTTTTATTTAGTTTATTAATATTTATGTATATATGTATATGTGTGTGTATGTATGTGTATATATGTATGTATGTGTATTGTGTGTATGTATATATATGTATGTATATGTGTTTATATGTATATATACATGTGTGTATGTATGTATGTATATGTGTGTATGTATATGTATGTATGGATGTGTATGTATGTATATGTGTATGTATATTATTGTTATTATTATTTTTATTACTATTTATATTATTAATATTAGTTATTTCTCTGCAATACAAGATTTATTATTATTATTATTTTTTATCATTATTTAAATTATTATTAATAGTTATTTCTCTGCAATACTAGATTTGTTTCATTAATGATTCATGTATTATTAATGCTCATTCTTAGATTGCTAGCTATGATTGGCATATATATTTGATATTGTTACTAATGATATCATCATTAGTATACATTAGTATAAATTATCTTGACTTTCTAAAATTCATATTCTAATAGCTGACTCACAACACTTACTCCTGCTCAACATACAAATAGTAATTGGTCCGTAGTAAAGCTTCGGCTTATCGGACCATAGGCTCTAAAATTGTATATATTTATATGTAATTGTCTTTTCTAAAAGCCAATAAACCTCTTGTATCTCTCTCTCTCTCTCTCTCTCTCTCTCTCTCTCTCTCTCTCTCTCTCTCTCTCTCTCTCTCTCTCTCTCTCTCTCTCTCTCTCTCTCTCTCTCTCTCTCTCTCTCTCTCTCTCTCTCTCTCTCTCTCTCTCTCTCTCTCTCTCTCTCTCTCTCTCTCTCTCTCTCTCTCTCTCTCTCTCTCTCTCACCTGCCGTCATTTTCAGCCCCGATACGCTCGCCCTTTCTTCATTCCTTCCTTCCAGTGCCCCGGAATAACGAGAAGCTATCGCGCGTCCTCATCACAGTAACACCTATTTCCCATTTTCCGCCGTCAGATTTTACTTGTGTTCGTTCATTCCTCATCTTCCTGCCTCTTCTTGTTCTTGTTCTTGTTCTTTTTTCTTCCTCCTATTCTTCTTCTTCTTTTTTCTTTTTCTTTTTTCTTCTTTTTCTTCTTCTTCTTCTTCTTCTTCTTCTTCTTCTTCTTCTTCTTCTTCTTCTTCTTCTTCTTCTTCTTCTTCTTCTTCTTCTTCTTTGTCTTTTTGTTCTAGTTCTTGTTCTTTTTGGTCTTATTGTTGTTATTGTCCTCCTCCTCCTCCTCCTCCTCCTCCTCCTCCTCCTCCTCCTCCTCCTCCTCCTCCTCCTCCTCCTCCTCCTCCTCCTCCTCCTCCTCCTCCCCCACACTTCCATTCACAAAGAAACAATATCATTTAAACCCGTATTCTCAATTTTACCCATCAGAAAGCACGAGTATCAGTCCTTCCTCTCTTTACCTTGATGTTTGGCGAGTTTGTGTACCTTTTTTTGTGACATGAATTCGTTGTGTCATTAATTAGTTCGCGGTCTGAGGGAACACTGCTAGCTGGTCTGGCTCTCTTGACGCGTGACTGGAGGGAAAGCGAGAAAGAGAAAGGTGTGTGATTAATAGTGGAGCTCGTGAAGGTGGTTTTATTTATTTATCTATCTATTTATTTATGTCTGTATCAGGTGTTTTATCGCTCATTTGGTAGAAGCTAGGGTGTTAGGTGAGTGGGAGAGAGAGAGAGAGAGAGAGAGAGAGAGAGAGAGAGAGAGAGAGAGAGAGAGAGAGAGAGAGAGAGAGAGAGGGAGGTTATTACAACTTCACAACATCACCACCACCACCACCACCACCACCACCACCACCACCACCACCACCACCACCACCACCACCACCACCACCACCACTACTACTACTACTACTACTACTACTACTACTACTACTACTACTACTACTACTACTACTACTACTACTACTACCACCACCACTACTACTACTAATACTACTAGTAGTAGTAGTAGTAGTAGTAGTAGTAGTAGTAGTTAGTAATACTTAAGAATGAAATTATGTATTTTTTTTTCCATGGCCTTCTTTTTATGTTGTGGTCTATAGCGCCTGTAGACACACTTGAAGAGTGTGTGTGGGAAGCGCTGTTCAGCTTCCGCCCATTAGTGGCGCAGGCAATTTTATTTACAGTGGTACCCATATTAGGGCCCATATCACCACCCAAGCGCATCTTTGGTGTAACCACCTAGAACCTGGGTATCATGGTGACATGTAGGTAACTTTAAACCACTCCACAAATGGCATAGCTTCGATTCGAATCTACGTGATCCCACATTCACCACCTCATCCACTACGCCACCGCCTCCATCGTGTGTGTGTGTGTGTGTGTGTGTGTGTGTGTGTGTGTGTGTGTGTGTGTGTGTGTGTGTGTGTGTGTGTAATTTACCACGGTCGTCGTCTACTGGTCACCCAGCCAGCCTTCCCCATTACGGAGCGAGCTCAGAGCTCATAGACCGATCCTCGGGTAGGACTGAGACCACAACACACAACACACCGGGAAAGCGAGGCCACAGCCCCTCGAGTTACATCTCGTACCTATTTACTGCTAGGTGAACAGGGGCTACACATTAAGAGGCTTGCCCATTTGTCTTGCTGCTTCCCAGGACTCGAACCCGGGCCCTCTCGGTTGTGAGCCGAGCGTGCTAACCACTACACTACGCGGTGTGTGTGTGTGTGTGTGTGTGTGTGTGTGTGTGTGTGTGTGTGTGTGTGTGTGTGTGTGTGTGTGAAGAACAAGGAAGCAGGAAATAGGAAGGTGATTCAGGGGATGAGGGCGGAGTAAGGAGGAAGAGGAAGATGGATGAGTGAGATTGACGGTAAGGATGAAAAAGATGATGATAAGGAGGAAGAGTAGGAGGGTAAAAAAAGGAATCCAGACGTTCCCCAATACTCCATTCTCCTCCTCCTCCTCCTCCTCCTCCTCCTCCTCCTCCTCCTCCTCCTCCTCCTCCTCCTCCACCTCCTCCTCCAGAGAAGTAGTTATAACTGCAATCACCTCTTCACGTCTGCCGGATGTAACTACTATAATAAATCACAACAAGTTAGAAGGTTTTGTAATTCGCTGGATCGACCATATCTTGACTACCTGGTTGAAGTTTGTTTATTATATTGCAGATAGAGAGAAAACATTTTGAGAGGGTAGGAAGAGTACATTGTAGAACGCCTAGAGTGAAAATTGTTCCGTCGCGTTTAACCCTTTTAATACTGGGACACATTTTTACCATGAGATTTGTGTATGATTAGACCATTTTATTGACATTAGGAAGGGTCTATGGAGGTCAGAAGTTTAATAGCCAGAGTCTTCACTATTTCAATCCCCCACATGAGTTTCTGAAGCTGCATGAAATCACCAAATAGTAAGGAGAGTGAATATGGAATCGCGCCATGGTACTGAAGGAGTTATTGAGTAAAATTTATTCACCCTTTCAAAACAAGAGTATTGAAGACGATCTGTTACGACCAATTCAGATATTCAAGGGTGTCACTAACATAAATATGGACGACTACTTCACTGTTGACTTTTACTGATCGATCTTTTATTGTGAGAGATTGTTGGTTAAAGATTCTCATTAATTTAAAGCCAAACACTTTCTTTTCACTCGGATCTTGAATTTTTTTTTTTTTACGCCTTTTAAAGCCTCTCATGTTTCAAGCACTGTACTTTGACACATACAGATTTCTACAACACGATAAGTATTCGAGCTCATTTATAATCGAAGTACTGATGACTGTCATAAATTGTAGGTGAAAGTTAGTTCGTGTTTAGTTGTATAAGATTTCGCTTCATTGAGTTTATTAATGGTAACGATATCATTTGCATAAGATTATCGTGCACTTTCAGGATCAAATAGCCAGACCGCACGAAAGAAGCTGTGTGTGGTAATGTGTCTCTATCCATACTGTCTTGTTTCTCTCTCTAATTGTTGGTATGTTTCCTACAAACAGACCTGCTGCTGTTTGTCCATATGTGCTTCTTTGTGTTTTCTTCTCCTCCTCCTCCTCCTCCTCCTCCTCCTCCTTTGCTGCCGCCGTCGCTGACGCTGTTACCGTCGTTGCCGCTGGCATTTCATTCCACAAGAGTCACCTTCTCGTGTGATGGTTTTAGACAAGTTTCCCCTAAACCTAAGAACGTGATTCAGTCTGCTTTCTTCTTATTTTTTGTTTCCATTTTATTTATTTATTTATTTATTATTTTTTCTTTCATTTCACCACAACTGTTTTTATTTCTCTGTTTGGGTCATGTTCGTAACACGTGTGAAGGTCTAAAGGATGATAAAATACACACACACACACACACACACACACACACACACACACACACACACACACACACACACACACACACACACACACACACACACACACACACACACACACACACACACACACAGAGAGAGAGAGAGAGAGAGAGAGAGAGTTTCCCTGGCTTTCTGTTCCCGTTCTCTCTCTACGCCTTTCTTTCCATGAGTGTTGCGGTGTCGTTGTGCTGTGGTGCGCTTTCTCTCTCTCTCTCTCTCTCTCTCTCTCTCTCTTTGGGCTTTTAGTGGTCTCTTAGTAGCCCTGTGGTGGTCCTTTGGTTTTGTTCCAGTCTTACGTGTGTTCACTTAGCATATTTTCAGTAGACGTGTTGAGTTATGGTCCTTCATTCTTGCTTCGTTGTCCTCTGGTTAGCTCTGATACTGCTAGCGTCTCTGCTGGTGTTAGTTTTTCTCTCTTAGCTAATTATGTGTATTTGGTGATTATTTTTTTTTTCTTCGCTGTTGTTTGAATTCGTTTATTTTTTTTTTTTTTTTTTACTTGTTTGTTTTTTGGGTTGGTTGGGTGGTTGTTGTTGTTGTTGTTGTTGTTGTTGTTGTTGTTGTTGTTGATTGATTGGTTGTCTTAGTTTGTGGTTATATTTTTTGTTTGTTTTGGTGTTGTTGGTGGTGGTGGTGGTTGTTATGGTGGTGATGGTGGTTGTTGTGGTTGTCTCCTCCTCCTCCTCCTCTTCCTTCTTGTTCTTGTTCTTGTTCTTGTTCCTTTCGTTTTTGATTCTTGTTTTTATTCTTGTTCTTCTTCTTCTGGCGTTTCTTTCTACGTATTACCGCGTCTTTTTTTTTTTTTACTGTTGATTTGCTCACCACCACCACCACCACCACCACCACCACCACCACCACCACCACCACCACCACCACTCTTGCATCAGTGTTCCTGGAAGCATTCACCCGTGCTCATCACCCCACTGACCTCACCTCAACTCGCCCTGATGCTCTAGTGTTGAACCAGTGAACCAGGGAACCAGGGAACCAGGCAGCTTTTTGAGGTCTCGCTGTAAGCCGTGATGAAAGTCGCTCCCCATGTTGATGTCGTGCATGACCAACTTCACACGCTCGCCGGAACTCCTGACACTTATCTCCGCCTCGTGTCGATATGTTTGCTATCGTTCATGCTCGTCGTGATTTCATAGACCTGAACATTTTCTGCATTACCTCTCTTGTGATCTGTTTTCGCTGGGCTTGTTGTGTTAACTCAGTATGTTCCTTTTTCTGTCCAGTGGGGAAGCCTTTTGACACACAAGTAAAATCCACTTACTTAGATTTTTTTTTCCATAGAAGTTTAACCCAAAAAGGTTCCCACGCAAGATAACTTCCTTTTTCTGAGCCTTATGTAATTTATTTCATCAAGGAGGGATTGTTATCAGAGAAATCTTGATGGAAAATGTACTGGTGTCGGGGAAAGGGAGAGGGAGATAAGGGGGAGGAGTAGGGAGAACATAAGACACACATACAGGGGAAGGATTGACTGTCTTTATAAAATCTTTGAGTTGGATGGGTAAAACGAACAAAAAATAAGAAGTATCCTGACCCTTGGAGCTAGCAGAGTTGTGGCTAACCCCTTCAGTACTGGGACATATTTTTACCTTGAGATTTGTGTACGATTAGACTATTTTATTAACATTAGGAAGGGTCTATAGAGGTCAGAAGACTAATGGGCACAATCTTCACTAGTTTAATCCCCTATATAAGTTTCTCAAGCTGTATAAGAGCACCAAATAGTAAGAAGAATGAATATGGAAACGCATCATGGTACTGAAGGTGTTAATCGCCTTGTATAACTCCTTACTGTATCATTAAAGTCGCTGATCGCATTAAGTCTGTCAGGTAGCATATTATGTAAGAGGTTGTGGTGTTGGTAAGCTTTCAGAACCGCGCTCGTATCACTAATGAACGATTCTTTATTTAGCTGTTAAGTGACATTATATATTTCGTTATTTGTCGTATATATTATTTTTTCTTACAACCTAATTTAAGCGTCAAATATAACAATTGCAACCTCAATTAAGTACACTGTTACTTAGCAGAAAATGAGGTACGGCTGAGCACTGGTGTACGTGGCTATGGTAAAGGGAAGGAGCCTTGGGGTGTGGCCATATAACCCTTCTCCTCAGGGCCAGCCACTCCCTACACTTGGGGCTAGCTGTTTTAATGGTGCAGTACTTATCGCAATACTGTAAATATGATGGACGTTAGATAGCGAACACACATCGTTATAGTGGGGACTCATGTAAGGTAGGATGTTAATATGAGCGATAGAGATGCCCGGAGGAAACCCAAGATCTCCACACCTACTGATTGAGTTCTTCGTATGAGTTTAAAACCAACTTAGATATCAGCTGAGGCACAAGCAGTCTTAATGTATACTTGATCTTGTTGACTGCCCACCACAGACGTCTGCTGGCCGCCTTATTAGCTTACCTTAAGAGTGGTTGATAAATGGAACGGACTCAGTATTCATGTTGTTAATGCTGAGTCAATAGGGAGCTTTGAAAGGAGATTAGATAAATTTATGGATGGGGATGATAGATGGAATTAAAAACTTTGCTCACACGGGGACTGCCACGTGTATGCCTGACAGCCTCTTGCAGCTTCCTTCATTTTATTTTCCATCTCGGTTATATTTTAATCTCCCCAGCCTTTCTTTCTAATAAGTAAAGGAGGGAGGGAGGAGGGAGGGAGGTAGGGAGGTAGGTAGGGAGGAAGGGAAGGAGAGCAAGAATGAGGGAGAATGAGGATTAACCATGAAGGAAAGTAAGTAATGTGAGGATGATATGTTCTTATCTAAACAGTCACTTCGCAACCTAGAATCACAAGTTGTTAATCTAGAAATATGATAAGCAGGAATACGAGGAAAAGTATGTCGGTTTTATCATTAATATTTTATCATGGTGCTCACTTCCGATCGTCATTTTTTTATATTAACACCTTTGAGTCTTCAGGTAATAGCTACATTCAGTGGTCAAGTTCCATAATGCTATTACTTCATTTTTAAAACCAAGATGCAGTATTTCTTTTATCCATGTTTCTTTGTACGTGTTTATTTGTTCGATGGCAAAATACTGATGGAAGGCCAGGAAGAAAAAAAGGTTGTGAGAGGAAAGAAAGACAATATCGAAAGAAAAAAGGTGAAAAGCTTGACAAAAAAAAAAAAAAAAAAAAAAACTAACACGTGAGAGAGAGGAAGAAAAGTGATTAAAGTTTTTGAAGAAATTGACAAAAGTATAAGAAAAAAAATGTATCTAATTGCCCTATTTATTTGTTTGTCTCTTGATGGCTTTGTTTTTCTATGTATTTATGTATTTATGTATATCCTAACACTTTAAGACACGTGTCAAGTGAGTAGCAATCGGTGGTCTAAAGATAACTGATGTCTATGATTTCTACACAGTGATTGGCCTCCGTTCCCTCCACCCAAGCAGTGAAAGGACGTGGCCTCTCTACTTGTGCTTATGACCACACTAGTCCGGGATTAACAGTGAACCCTTATTCTGAGTGAATTTGGTGGTGGTGATGAAATGAATAGCAGTAGTAGTAGTAGTAGTACATAGAAGTAGTAGTAGAAGTAGTAGTAGTAGTGGTGGTAGTAGTAGTAGTAGTAGTAGTGGTAGTAGTAGTAGTAGTAGTAGTAGTAGTAGTAGTAGTAGTAGTAGTAGTAGTAGTAGTAGTAGTAGTAGTAGTAGTAGTAGTAGTAGTAGTAGTAGTAGATAGTAGTACAGTGAATAAAAAAAAAGTGATTACAGATATGTCACCTGAACTGAGCTGCTGATGTTATTTCCACCACCACACTACTACTACTACTACTACTACTACTACTACTACTACTACTACTACTACTACTACTACTACTACTACTACTACTACTACTACTACTACTACTACTACTACTACTACTACTACTCATTCTTAATAATACAATAAGGGTACTGAAAAAAAAAAATCTGAAGTTCTTTATTTCCTTCTCGTAGTTACAAATGGTTTTAACGGATGAACCACCAATCACACCAATAATTCCTTCTGTTTTATTAATCTCTCCGTGGCAAACTTTTCTGTCTTTTTTGTCAGTCTCTTTTTCCCTGCAAGCATTACCAGGCATTTCTCATCCTGCATCTCGTGTCGGTCCCACGGGTATTTTTCTTCTGCCTTTCGCTTCGACTCATTGAGGCTGCAAATCTCATTCCGTCAGGCCTCACGTGGGAAATGCGTGGGAGTGTATGTGCGTGCTCGATATCCAGGTGTTTGTTGTTCATATGTATTTTTATTTCCTTCATGTGTCAGTTATTTTTGTGTTTCCTCATCATTATTTGTTCTAACTTTCATGTTTTTATACTGATTTCTTTAATTCCTGCATGTTTGTCTGTTTGTATTTTTCGATACGAGTGTTTTATCTTGTTATATTCACATGTATTTATCTGTTTATGTATTTCTTAATGATTTTAATTGCTATTTTTTTTATATTTATTTAGTTTTATGTTTTTTATAGGTTAATAAGCCAGGAGGTATTTGTTCACTTCATAACTTTCTTTCTTTCTTTCTTAATTGATTGATTTATGTAGTTAAATCTCTTAATAATTATTTCGATATATGGATGTATTTACGTAACAATGTATTCTCTCTCTCTCTCTCTCTCTCTCTCTCTCTCTCTCTCTCTCTCTCTCTCTCTCTCTCTCTCTCTCTCTCTCTCTCTCTCTCTCTCTCTCTCTCTCTCTCTCTCCAGTAGATTTGTTATGTTTGACTGAACTTGTTATTTCTAGTTATGAACACCATTTTTTTTTATTATTAGCAGAACAAGTAAAAGGCTTTGGTAGTATTTTCTTAATTTCCTGTGAGTGACGTCTCGCCCTTCATCGCGCCTTTCTGGAAATGAAGTGTGTTAAGATGTTGTGGGCTCAGATGGAGAGGTGTAAAGATGAATTTCCCATATTTCTACTTTCCACTACACACAACACTGTAACTTAAGGCAAACGTTTTCATTGTTGATACATCCATAGAGTTTATCCTTAACCTTTCAGTACTGGAACGCATTTTTACCGTGAGTTTTGGGTTTTATTTTATTGACATTAGGGAGGATTTATGGGATGAAAAGATTAATAGCCTGAGTCTTCACTATTTTAATCCCTACATAAAATTCTGAAGTTGTATAAAATCACCAAATAGTAACCAGGATAAATATGAAAATGTGTCATGGCGCTGAAGGGTTAACATGTTCCTTTCTATATTTATGCTTTTTTATATTAATCATAAATTGGAAGCGAGTTTTTCATTACTTTTCATTCGAGGGAAAGTCATCTGTAAAACGAATTTGTCATTGTTTTTGACGTCTTGCAGCAAAGCATTCAAGGCGAAATTTCTCACGTAGCTATTGATCAGATGAACCTTTAACTCTGAGACGAATTTGCATTGTATTTACATTTAACAATAATAAACTTAAGGCGAGATTTTGTACATTTTTTTTTAGTCAAAACTTTGAAACGATTTTCTCATGACTTTTTATTTTCCATTAATCAAGACTTTGATTTTTAAAAGGAAAAAATTATTATGCAGAAATCAAATTGTTAATAGGATCTCCAACATTCCTTACTTTTCCATTAGTCATCTTTGCAAGTCAGTTTCCTGTTACGGAACCTTAGCTGGTGCATATTTTTCATCTTACTTTGCTATTCGCATTGGGTGATTTGGTCTGTATTTTCAGCGGCTCATACTGATGATACCTTATCTTATCATCTCTCATTCATTTTTCTATATGGGGACGGAAGAGGCCACTCCTGTGAGTACAGCTGTGTGTGTGTGTGTGTGTGTGTGTGTGTGTGTGTGTGTGTGTGTGTGTGTGTGTGTGTGTGTGTGTGTGTGTGTGTGTAATTCACCTGCTGGTCACCCAGCCAGTCTTCCCCATTACGGAGCGAGCTCAGAGCTCATAGACCGATCTTCGGGTAGGACTGAGACCACAACACACTCCACACACCGGGAAAGCGAGGCCACAACCTCTCGAGTTACATCCCGTACCTATTTACTGCAAGGTGAATAGGGGCCACACATTAAGAGGCTTGCCCATTTGCCTCGCCGCTCTGGGACTCGAACCCGGCCCTTTCGATTGTCAGTCGAGCGTGCTACCCACTACACTACGCAGTGTGTGTGTGTGTGTGTGTGTGTGTGTGTGTGTGTGTGTGTAAAGTAAAGTAAAGTAAAGTAAAGTTTATTACCATTTCATTACATGTACAGATATATTGGTTAAACAGATGTGTTCATTGGCATGGTCTATCGAGCCAAGGCTCCCTGATAGACGTAGCTACTAAACTATGTAGTGACTCTGTTGGAAGACTTCACTTGGCTATATATTTATAAAAATACAAGAATAAGTTCATATTTCACCCAATCACGTGCACACTATACATACATACGAATTTATTTAATTCTAAACACATTGCTTATATAAATACTTGTGCGTACATACACATATGTATACTTCCTGAATAATTTATATCCAGCTTTAAAGTAAATTTATCATACAATACAAATAAATGATGGACTGCAAGCTGCTAGTTATAAACATCTAAGGAAATGTTCTTTGGTTTTTCTTTTAAACTGAAAGTAACTGATACTAGTAATATCTTTTATATTAGGAGGCAAGGAATTCCATAGCTGTGGACCAAAGTAAAATATGCTGTGCATAACTGTGTGCGGAATTGCGGGCACTCCAAATTCAAGTTCCCACCTCTGGTTGCATACGGTGAATCTACACATTTAAATAGGTTATTATTTGGAAATCTTTTAATGAATTTGAAGATGGAGAAAAGGACAAAACACTTATGACTATCGTAGAAATTCAATTGTTTATGATTAGAAAAAACTGTAGATTTTGAGTCGAATTTACCCTTAAAAAATATACATCGCAATTTTTTTTTTTTTTTTAATTATCTATATTTATGAAAAAGGGCCAAGTGCAGGCCCAAACTTAGACACAATATATGAAATAAGGGTAGCAGAGTGTATAGTAAATACTGAGTAGGGCTTCAGCTGTGAGTTGATTCCGTATCTTGTACAATATCCCACACATCCTAGACAGTTTGATGCATACATTATCAATATGAATATTCCAATTAAAGTTATCATCAATAAATACACCTAAACATTTTATTTGAGTGACACATTACAGAGTTTGACCTTCAAGAAGTATTGGCTGGATATGATTTTTTACTGACCGATTTTGGAAAAAAAATATATAATTAGTTTTACTTCTATTGAGTGTTAGTTTGTTATGTTTTATCCATTGATTTATTAGATGTAGTTCTGAGGTCAAGTTTGAGTGTAGATTGTGTATGTCCTTGTCTTTCATAAGCAAGTTTATGTCGTCTGCATACAGAGTGAATATAACTTTTGAGCTGGATTTGATTATATCATTTATATAAATAAGAAAAAGGGTTGGTCCTAGTATAGATCCCTGTGGAACACCTACTGATATGGATTTATCAAGAGAATATTTAGAATTACAATACACAGCCTGTGTCCCGTTGGTGAGATAATTTTGTAACAATTTTAATGGTACATCCCTTATGCCAATATGTTTAAGTTTGTCAAATAAGATGTCGTGTTTTAATGTGTCAAATGCTTTCGATAGATCTATAAAAACACCCACGGCAATTTTTTTTCCTTCTAAACATTTATATGTATTATAAGTAAAATTGCAAAATTGCGGACTCAGTAGAGCGACTGGCGGGAAAGTCATGTTGGCAATCAGTTAAGATATTGTTGGTCTCCAGATAGTGTGTATGTGTGTGTGTGTGTGTGTGTGTGTGTGTGTGTGTGTGTGTGTGTGTGTGTGTGTGTGTGTGTGTGTGTGTGTGTGTGTGTGTGTGTGTGTGTGTGTGTGTGTAGCATTGCCAACAGGTTCTCTGCTGCTGATTATTCCTTTGTGTTCTTTTGTGTTATCAATTCTACATATACTTTTCCGGGAACTGTCTCGCTCAAATCCGTGTTGACCGATATTCGCATTTTGGAAGACGAGACAGCAGAGTAATGGAATAAATAGTATTGACTCAAGATTCACTTCAATACTTTTACTACGACGATCATCCATCAGAGAGAGAGAGAGAGAGAGAGAGAGAGAGAGAGAGAGAGAGAGAGAGAGAGAGAGATGAATAGTAGAAAGATGAAAAACACGTAGATGGCGAAGAATTACATGAGGAAAAATAAAGAAAAAACATAATATAAGAAAGTTTGGGAAAGTAAGAAGTATATGAAGCAATGAAACCCAGAAGCATGACCGTGCCGTGCATGTGAGATGGGACAGATAGAAGACAGACCGTCATACCTACGTACTGTACATACATACATACAGACAGACAGACAGAAAGACAGACAGACAGACAGACATGCTATCATGGGCCGCCCTCAGGCTGATGACTTGAACGGACGGTAAACATTGCCTGTGGGCGAGGAGGACACACACACACACACACACACACACACACACACACACACACACACACACACACACACACACACACACACACACACACACACACACACACACACACACACAGCAAGTAAAAAATTATCAGACACACATAGAATACAATAGATACGTGTGTGTGTGTGTGTGTGTTGTGTGTGTGTGTGTGTGTGTGTGTGTATTATAGGAAGTGTGTGCGTGTATGAAATTATACATATATAGATTGGGAAGAGCTTACTTTATCATAGTATCCATCATGTGTATTGGAGTATATGTGTGTGTGTGTGTGTGTGTGTGTGTGTGTGTGTGTGTGTGTGTGTGTGTGTGTGTGTGTGTGAGAGAGAGAGAGAGAGAGAGAGAGAGAGAGAGAGAGAGAGAGAGAGAGAGAGAGAGAGAGAGAGAACTACGTTGTTAAGCCTCATTTTCTTATCCATCATCCGTAAATAAGGGAAAATGTGACGAGAGAGAGAGAGAGAGAGAGAGAGAGAGAGAGAGAGAGAGAGAGAGAGAGAGAGAGAGAGACGTGCAGTGCTCAAGTGAGATGGATAGAACCAAATAGAAGGAAAACTAGCAACGAAAACTTGGACGATCAACCTAAACGTGGACATTTCAGAGGAGGTTTTCTGGGCAACCTAAAGATAGAAGGCGCTGTGAGGGTGTGAAGTGAAATTTACAGCACCAAATGACAGGAAGAATAACAAAACCCGGCAAATGAACGGGAATTCAGATGACAAATTGTAGTGTACTTGACTGCGCCGCCAATTTACGTGCATGTCCGTGGAAAAAAAAGGGAAAGATTTGAACCTGGGATGAGCTATGATGAGGTGAACGAATGCAGTGAAGAGAGATGATGATTGGATGGCTAGGAAGGCTGAGTGATGGAGGCAGTGAGGGATAAGGGAGGTTTATGATAGAGGCAGCGCACGACAGGTGAGGATTGAAGGTGTTCAGTGTGGTAGTAAGAAAGACAGCTTACATACTCGTACGTGAAATTGTGAAAGGAAAAATGTAAGGAAAAATATATGTTCTGATGAAGGTGAGGAAGACGCACATACACACATACACAGTTTTTTTTCATTTTTTTAAGTAAACTGCATGAAACAAACTCCTTATCATCATCAGAAAGACAGTTTACAGACTCGTAGATGAGATTGTGAAGGAAAAAAAATAATGTAAGGAAAAAAAATATGATAATGGCGAATAAGGCACACACACACACACACACACACACACACACACACACACACACACACACACACACACACACACACACACACACACACACACACACACACACGTAAATTACATGAAGCAAACCCATTATCCTCCTCCTCAATAGTTTCCCTGCAGGACGAAGCCTTCACCCAAACGAAATAGTTAAGTTTGCCACGTGCGCTACTCAGTTGGCCATCACAGGCATTAAAACACAAATGCATTACAGACCCGAGAGAGAGAGAGAGAGAGAGAGAGAGAGAGAGAGAGAGAGAGAGAGAGAGAGAGCTGACACCTATACAAGCCCACAAAAATATAACCTGCTGTACACTCTGAGATGGCCACATGCAAGATAGAACAAACTCAGACGTGCACCAGCATATCAAGTTGTCATTATTCACTCACTCACTCACACACACACACACACACACACACACACACACACACACACACACACACACACACACACACACACACACACACACACACACACACACACACACACACACGTTCCTGTGGTAAAAAAAAAGCCACTTTCTGACGAACCCTTAGGCGACAGAAGCTAGGCCAAGAGAGAGAGAGAGAGAGAGAGAGAGAGAGAGAGAGAGAGAGAGAGAGAGAGAGAGAGATAGCCGCAGATAAAGCACCATAGAGACAGACATTAACAGAGACATACAAACAGACAAGTAAATTTCTCCAGGTGACCACAGTTCCTCTCCTCACACAGTCTCCGGTGCAATGACATGATCACTGCCTCTTCCTCCCATCTCCACATCCCCCCATTCCTTTTTACACAGTGAACGGCATTCCTTTCCCCTCCCACCTACTCATCCACCCACTCTCTTTCCCCCTCTCTCTCTCTCTGGCAGGAAATGATCGATAGCGACTCCGCCACGTGCAAATATTAAACTGTTTTAGGAAAGTCTGCAGTTTTTACGTCATCTTGTGTCTATTTGTGCAGCGTTGGTGGCGGAAAGAGGAGAGCGAACCGTGGGAATGAAGAGAGAAAGACAGACGGAGACGGAGGGACGGTTGGGGATCTGAGAGAGAGAGAGAGAGAGAGAGAGAGAGAGAGAGAGAGAGAATGTAGGTCAAGTAATCGAGAGAGGGAGTCAAGGGGGCTGGACGGGAAGGGAAGGGGAGGTATGGCGGCATGTCTTCTACCATAATATACCTCCTGCCGTCATGCGCAAGTGGGGGAACGGAGCCTGAATCACGATGAGGGCCTGTTGTGTTCCCCTCCACCACGGTAACTGCACCATAACTAGAGGCGATCTTTCTCTTTTCGTCTCTCTTACCTCCCGCTAGGAAGCCACGGTAGTCTTAAGGAAACCTGCTCTTGTCTTTTGCCTGTTGTTTAAAATCTCCTCTTCCTTGCCTTACCTTTCCTGTTCCCGTATTCTGAAACGATTCGCTCTCCCAACACGGCCGTATTTTAAAGCCACAGAGTTGTTTTCCCGGGTTCTCATGAGTGTTTCTCTTATTAATTGTGTAGGAATCTTGTTAACTTCTCACTGGAACTTGCGTGATTTTAACCCATGTTGAAATCTCGTCCATGATTCACCTTTCCTATTCCAGTATTCTGAAACGCTTCTTTCTTCCAGAGTGACTATATTTAAAGGTTACAGTTCATTTACAGGTTTCTTTTTTTTTTTTTTATTTATACCATGTGGGCTTTTCACGGGAATTTCTGGGCTAAAGGGAATATTTTTTGTGGTACTTCCTATCTCAAAGCCCACCCGCTAAGAAACCGTTGCCCCGGAGTGAGGAAGCCCAACCTACACTCGGACTGTGGACAGGATTCAAACCCGTGCGCTTGGAGACCCCTCGGACCCCAAAACACGCATGGTTCCAGTCTACCACGGCGGCCTTATGAGTGTTTCGCCCGTTGATAATGTAAAAATCATGTAAATTTCTCACTAGAACCATAGGAAGTCCTTAAAACCCTGTATAATTTCAGCCAATGTAGAGCCTCTTGAATGCAGTGCAGGTACGACGCAGAAATGTTTCAGAATGTGGTCACTGGATGGTCTGTCTGTTGGATGTCTTGCGTGATTCTTGGGCGTCTTGCAGAGGATTTTGTTACTGGAGCTGCAATAAGTGGTAGCAGAAATATGCTTGTTTATGTGTAGTGTTTTGTTTATATATTCTCTCTCTCTCTCTCTCTCTCTCTCTCTCTCTCTCTCTCTCTCTCTCTCTCTCTCTCTCTCTCTCTCTCTCTCTCTCTCTCTCTCTCTCTCTCTCTCTCTCTCTCTCTCTCTCTCTCTCTCTCTCTCTCTCTCTCTCTCTCTCTCTCATCCATCTACTCCATATATTGTTTAGCAAAGACATATATCAATTCCCAAAATGTCCATTGTGTGTGTGTGTGTGTGTGTGTGTGTGTGTGTGTGTGTGTGTGTGTGTGTGTGTGTGTGTGTGTGTGTGTGTCCATTCTCCGATTAATACCCAGGATATCGTCTCCCCAAACCTGAGAATCTCTCTTTCTTCCTCGGCGCCTAAGTAATATTATCCCTCAGGGGCTGTCCGACACACACACACACACACACACACACACACACACACACACACACACACACACACACACACACACACACACACACTTTTCTTAAGTAAATGCTGAAGAATGTATGGAATAGAGAGAGAGAGAGAGAGAGAGAGAGAGAGAGAGAGAGAGAGAGAGAGAGAGAGAGAGAGAGAGAGAATTTAATTTCATTCACTCTAGCTCTTTTCTCCATGTATCTTAGTTTGTCCAATCCCCTCTCTCTCTCTCTCTCTCTCTCTCTCTCTCTCTCTCTCTCTCTCTCTCTCTCTCTCTCTCTCTCTCTCTCTCTCTCTCTCTCTCTCTCTCTCTCTCTCTCTCTCTCTCTCTCTCTCTCTCTCTCTCTCTCTCTCTCTCTCTCTCTCTCTCTCTCTCTCTCTCTCTCATGAGGTCACTGACTCCTTTGATGTTTTCCTGTGACGAGGTGGAAGCGCTTGAACACACACACACACACACACACACACACACACACACACACACACACACACACACACACACACACACACACACACACACACACACACACACACACACACACACACACACACACACACACCGATCCATCAACCGTCAATAATACGCCTCTTTCCTCCCTCACACGCATTCATTCCTCGCCCTTGATGAGGTTGTTCGGGACACATAATGACGCACATTTACATAGGATACCTCTTCGACACGCCTCACCTTCTTTCCTTGGCCAATCCACTCCTCATCTTACTCTTCCTCTTCGTCCTCGTTATCCTCCTTGTAGTCGTGGTGGTCGTAGTCTTCCTCCTCCTCTTCCTAGTTGGTCTTGTCTATCTCCATATTTATACTGTACATCTTATACGTTTTTTTTTTATTTATTTATTTTTTTTAGCATCATAAGAAACAGTGTCGTAAATCTAGTGTACTCATGGTTGTTCTTTTTTTTTTTGTTCCTTTACGTTTCTTCCTGTGTGTATCGCGTTAACCCTTTCAGTACTGGGACTCATTTTTATCTTAAGTTTTGAATACGATTAGACCGTTTTATTGACATTAGGAAGGGTCTATGGAGGTCAGAAGGTTAATGGCCACAGTCTTTACTATTTTATTCCCCCACATAAGTTTCCGAAGCTGTGGAAAATCATCAAATGGTAAGCAGAATGAATAAGGAAATACGTCATAGCACTGAAAGGGTTAAACAGCTCGAGTAAAGAAGAGAAAGAAGAAAAAAGAACTATGGAAGGAAAGGAATAGCGGTGATTCAAGGGGTGGTGTTGTGCAGGTCAGTTCTCCGCGGGATTCACAGTTAGGTATTGTGAGATTGACGTGGCCTGAGTCGCACGCCCGCCCACCCGCCCGTCCCTCCGCCAGCCCCTCTCCAAACATAAACTCACACCTCACCGTTCCGTAGTCCTGTCAGAGGCTTTATTTTGATGTCATTCGTGGGTGTATGTATATATTTTTTAACTCTCTCTCTCTCTCTCTCTCTCTCTCTCTCTCTCTCTCTCTCTCTCTCTCTCTCTCTCTCTCTCTCTCTCTCTCTCTCTCTCTTATTCCGGTCATCTAAGGTTTTGCTTTTCCTTTAACATTGATTTTTTTATTTATTTGTTTTTTTATTTATATATGTAATAATAATAATAATGATAATAATAATAATGATAATAATAATAATAATAATAATAATAATAATAATAATAATTATTATTATTATTATTATTATGTGTGTGTGTGTGTGTGTGTGTGTGTGTGTGTGTGTGTGTGTACTAGTCATCATCATTACCATTATTATTTATTAATTTTTCTTTATTTATTTATAATTATTCACTTATTTATTTATTTATTTATGTGTGTGTGTGTGTGTGTGTGTGTTTGTGTGTGTGTGTGTGTGTGTGTGTGTGTGTGTGTGTGTGTGTGTGTGTGTGTGTGTGTGTGTGTGTGTGTGTGTGTGTGTGTGTGTGTGTGTGTGTGTGTGTGTGTGTGTGTGTGTGTGTGTGTGTGTGTGTGTGTGTGTGAGTTTGTGTGAGTTTGTGTGGGTATAGAGAAGAGGACAATTAAAGACGACAGAAGCTAGAAGTAAAAAAAGTTACTATATTTTTTGTATTAATATGAGTAACTCTGAACGACTAATCTTTGGTCTCAACGTAAGAGCTTTGAACTCTCCATCACTTCTTTTGCCCTCAATGGCTTATTTTGAAGTAACACTTGACATCCTGTACGTATTTTAGGTTTATGGGACTTCGTAACGGTGAAGATCAATAATTGGCTGTTCTCTAAAATATATCGGTGACTGGCAGCTAATTGGGCCTTTGCTTTTGACTGCTGATGTTGCTCTTGGCCAGTGTTCCCTTCTTGCATATAAAATCTGAAAAAAAGAATCGATTCTGGTAATTCCTGAGCTCAAAAACATCTGAAAAGACAAAAAAACAACATCGAATCGGGGAAGTAAGGTTGGGTTTGGAAGCGTCTTGGCTTTACTTCTTCGTGGAAAGGTTCAAGTCGTAACAAGATGGAAGATAGAAACATGCATTGAATTCCAGAATCCGTTCAAAATTCAAACAAGAAATGTGTTCAGATCAAGGTGGCCAAGTTTCCGTCGCTTTGGAAGTGTCTTGATATTCCTTAAAAAAAAAAAAATAAATAAAAATAAATAAATAAATAAATAAATAAAAAGAAAATCGTTCAAGTCACAAGTAAACTCAGGAACTCCTTACCTGCTTCTGTGTTTCCAACTTCCTATGACTTGACTGCATTTAAGAAGGTTTCAAGACATTTATCCCTTTTATTTTTTTTTTTGGGGGGGCAAACTCTCTTGGACCTGCGAGGGGAACTGTATGCCTTATTTTTCGTTCTATGTTACCCTTGCCCAGCTTTCTCCTCTTACATGAAAATAAAATAATGGAGTTCCAGAGTTTGCAGCCACGCGTTGATTTTCATCCATCTATGATATAAAATTTACAATGTTCTTAAAGTGCTCATAAAACGAACGTTCTTATCGGGGCGAAGAAAAAAGAAATATTGGATACCTTTTAGATCAGTCACCGAGATTTCATTCCTTTATTTACTTATTTATCTATATCTGTTTATTTATTTTCAACGTGAAATTCCAATATAAACCACCTCTTCATTCAATGTGATAATAATTGCGAGGTTGATCTACAGTAGCACGTGAAGATGAATTACTCACTAACTAGTTTGTCAGATAATTCTACAACACAGATGGTAAAAGAAAAAAAGGGAAAAAAAGTAATGTTTTGGAATTATTAATGAACCTTTGAAATGATAATGAACATTACGATTCCGTTGTGTTTTATTAGAGTGACAATGGACAGTTAGTTCTTTTTTCAGTGAGATGATACAACTACTGACGTGAAAACCATTGTACAACTCCCTCACTTCTCTTGGTGTAAGTAAGTGGTGGGTCTTCAGAATGATACGCTACGTCACCCGCGCCATTCATTAGCACTGAGGAGAACACACGGCAGTACAATAGGCAATCAGTAACGTATAGATTAATAATTGTGTATTCTGTAGCTGGATTCCTTGGCAGTGTTGTGTTGTTGAACGGTGTGCTACGTGATGCTGGTGCAGTGTGTGAGTCAAGACAAGTATGTATTTTATTTTATCTATTTATTTGTTTGTTTTCTATTTATTTGTTTTTTTTCGATGTATATATTTTTCTTTCATTTTTCTCGTTTCTTTTTTTTCTTACTTTTGCTCCCTTTCGCTATTTGTTTTTTTCTTATTTTCTTTTTTTTTTTAGTTCTTTCTTTCCTTTTTCCTTTCTTTATTTCTCCTTTTTTTTCCTTGTTTTTAACTTCCTTCCTTCCTCTCTCCCTTCCTCCCACCCTTTCTTTCTTTCTTTCTTTCTTTCTTTCTTCTTTTTCTATCTTCCTGCCTTTTTTCTTTCTCCCTTCCTTTTTCCTTCCTTCCTTCCTTCCATCCTCCGTTCCTTCGTTTCTTTCTTTCTTTCTTTCTTTCTTTCTTTCTTTCTTTCTTTCTTTCTTTCTTCTTTTTCTATCTTCCTGCCTTTTTTCTTTCTCCCTTCCTTTTTCCTTCCTTCCTTCCTTCCATCCTTCGTTCCTTCGTTTCTTTCTTTCTTTCTTTCTTTCTTTGTCATCCTTTTTCCTACCTTCCTTCCTTCCTTCCTTCCTTCCTTCCTTCCTTCCTTCCTTCCTTCCCTCCATCCCTTCCTCCCTCCCTCCCTCCCTCACTTTCATCCTTCCGTTCTCGCTTCCTTTATTTATTCATTTAACAAGCTTTGAGGAAGTTGAGCCACAGAGGAACAATCATTCTGTAACCTTTCTTTCCGTAGGGTTCGTGTGGTTTGCAGTGTTCTCAGATACAAGAAAGCTCCACTTGGCCATGTTGTAAGAGTATTTTTTCACGTCTCAATTTAAGCTTTATTATGCAACTGTGTTTTTGTTAATAAGACAGTTTTTAATCATGGTTATTTTATTATTTTTTGCGTGTGAGAGAGAGAGAGAGAGAGAGAGAGAGAGAGAGAGAGAGAGAGAGAGAGAGAGATCCAACTCAATATGATGTCTATATAGAGAATAAGACAAAAAATGAATAAAAATAACATCTACGAGAAGAATAAGAAAATAGATGAAAAAGAAAATGATTTTATATTTCCTAGGCTGTGATGATACTCCCTCGTGCCTCACCATATACTTGCACCACTTGAGCGCCTTGAGAGATGACGTCAGCCTGCATTTCTGTTCTATCCTGTGACGCAAAGTATGTCATTGTTTAAAATATCTATCTTTTGTCTCTCTGGTGTGGTTCGTTTTCCAGTCTGGTAGGTCCATCCATCCCTCCATCCACCCAGACACACAGACAGACAGACATACATATCTACAGAGAGGTATAATTTGCGTGTGGCTTCATTTTCTTCCTCTACATAAATATTTCATGAAGGGAAGATTATATACTGACATCGTTATTACTGTAATTGTGTGTGTGTGTGTGTGTGTGTGTGTGTGTGTGTGTGTGTGTGTGTGTGTGTGTGTGTGTGTGTGTGTGAGAGAGAGAGAGAGAGAGAGAGAGAGAGAGAGAGAGAGAGAGAGAGAGAGAGAGCAAACCTAACATTACCCACACAACATTTCCTTCCACCGTTCCTGCATTGTCTGGTCTACCGACACTGATCTGGCGAAGGGATCATTGCAGAGAGGACTGACTGGTGATGTTCGCTCATGAATTTGCTGAAGTAGAAGTTCCGTTACAGAGATTTATTTTTCTATTTTTTTATATATATATTTTTTCACTAGCGCTGTTTTTGTGTTTGATCTCTACATTTTTTGTCCTTTTTTCCTTAATTCCTTCTTTCGTTCGTTTTTGCTTTTCTTCTTGCTCTTTCGATTTTTTTTTCTTTTTCTTCATCTCTTTCTTTCTTTCATGCATTTAAAATTTTTCTCTCCTTTAATGTTCGAAATAGCTATGTGGCCAAGAAACTAGAGCCATTGGGTATCTGTGACCATAATATGTGTCTGCTTACGCCAGTATACAGACAATTATTGAAGCGTAGTAAGCCAGCTGAAAAATTAATATACTCGTGGAACAAAGATGTAAATGATACCATTTTAGGATGTATGGAAGCAACAGATTTTGATATTTTATATGACAGCAGGGACTCTAGACAAAAATGTGGATGTATTAAATTCCTATTTGCACTTTTGCATAAGCAATGTTGTACCGACAAAGAAAATGAGATGTTTTCCAAACAACAAACCATGGGTTACAAAGGAACTAAAAGAACTAATAAATAAGAAAAAATATTGCTATGGCATAAATGATAAAACTGGAGCAAAAAGTGTTCAAAGGGAAATTGATACAGCAATTAAAGTGTGTAAAGATAGATATAAACAAAAGGTGGAAAATATGTTTCCAAAAGACACAAAGTCAGCATGGAATGGTATTAAGCAATTAACAGGTATGCAAAAAAGTGCAGGTAGTCACATTGTAAACAATTCTAAAGATTTTTGTAATGACTTCAATGTTTTTTATTCAAGATTTGATAAATATGTCTTTTCACAGGAATCTTCTGTTATTATCAATCAGCTACAGAATGCAAATGATTCAAAAATTGTAATAACTTCAGAGGCAAATGTACTTAAAAGTGTACAATCAATTAAGACAGGAAAAGTGTCAGGTCCAGATCAGATCAATGGCAATTTCCTGAGAATGTGTAAGGAACCATTAGCTCCAATTTTGTGTAGGATCTTTGAGCAATCACTTGATGAAGCTTACATACCAGCAATATGGAAAACATCTGAAGTTATACCGATACCAAAGAAATCACCGACTATGTGTAAGAATGATTATCGCACGGTAGCTTTAACATCTGTCATCATGAAATATCTTGAAAAAATACTTCAACATATATTGTTAGAGCAGGTTACCCATTTCGTAGATAATTATCAATTTGCTTATACCAAAAACCGGTGTGTTGAGGATGCAACCCTGTCCTTCACTGACTATGTTTTCATTTTTTTAGATAAAGGAAATCCCTCCAGTTTTAAACGCTATGCTAGGATACTTTACCAAGACTTTTCGAGCGCTCTTAATACAATTCAGCCTCACCTAATGATGAGTAAACTGAGAAACATGAACGTAAATTCTAACTTGATTTTATGGATTAATAATTTCTTGACTCATAGACCACAATATGTCAGCTTTCAGGGTGCAAAATCGAGTGTCGTCATTACAAACACAGGTGCTCCTCAGGGTTGTGTGTTGTCACCCATACTTTTTACTATATACACAAGTGACTGTGTGTGTCGGGATGTGAACTGCCGGTTGTTTAAGTATGCTGACGATACTGTCCTTGTGGGTCGGTGTGGTAATGATGACACTGCATACCGAGAGGAGGTGGAAAACTTTGTGGATTGGTGCACCACCAACTTTTTAGAGTTAAATGTAAAAAACAAACAAAAGAGATGGTCGTAGACTACAGCACTTCATTATATGATCACCCTCCTCTGTTTGTAAATGGTGAGATGGTGGAGCGAGTCCAGGAATATAAATACTTAGGAACAATAATTGATGATAAATTTTCTTTTAATAATAATGTTGAGACACTTTACAAAAAAAAAAAAAAAAAATCTAGAATGTATTTTGTAAGACAATTAAGTAAACTAAGAATTGACAGAAAGATTATGGATATATTCTATTCAGCAATAATAAAATCTGTTCTTTCGTTTAGCATAACATGCTGGTACGGAAATTGTAACCTTGAATTAAAAAACAAACTTTGTAAAATAATGAAGAACTGTGGGAAACTTGGGGTTCAGCAGGGCCGTGCAGAGACCATTGGAGGGGCAGGGGCTCAAAAGTTTAAAAGGGGCACATGGAACATGAATTATTATTATTTCATGACTTTTAGCTTCAATTTGGCTGCAAAAGGGCACTTCGGGCATCAAGGTTCAAAAGGGCAGGGGCTCAAGCCCGCTCCGCCCCCACCTCTGCACGGCCCTGGGGTTCAGAACATCATCCCTCTTGTAGAAATTTATAAGAAAGCATCTGTCCGGAGATGTGAGGTAGTACG
>NC_059271.1:4555000-4562500 GCF_017591435.1 Portunus trituberculatus | reverse complement strand
GCGGACCCAAACTTAACACACAAATGGAGAAACTAATTGCATTTTCTTTTCTTTTTTCGTGACAGAAGCTTAGAGAATTTTCAGCTTTTTTTCGTTGTATTGTCCAGGTTATAAATGAAAAAAAAAAAGACAATAATTGCAAAAGGCCATACATAGACCAAGAAGAAAACATTATAGCTTAAATACTTTTTGACGATCAGAGGATACAAGATAACGAAGAAGCAGTGGATGAAATGTGGAAGAAGAGAGAAAGCCAGGGAAGAACTTGATGGACAGAGCAGAATTAAAAAGACGAGAAACTGCATAAGGGAAGCGACAACACAAAAGCTAAGATTCCTGACCCACATCTGACCTACACTTAGCTCTCTCTCTTTTGTGTCTTTCTTATATGTTAGAGAAGAAAACTGGCCAAGGGCAACAGAAGGAGTGAAAGAAAAGGACCCACTTAGTCGCCATTTCCCGTGCAGGTCCGAGAGAGTTAGTCAAAACAAAGAGATAAATGTCTTCAAAACCAAAGCATCCTCTTAAATGAATCTGGATGGTGTGATTCTATCTGGCGGGTTTATGCGGCTTAGTGATGTAACAGTTCTTCAGATACCCTTTGCGTGCACCATTTCCGTGTTTTTGTTTGCGTTGGGTCAGATTTATTCGCCGAAACATGTTATTTTCACACCATTACCTGACAGGTGTGCCCACAGCCATTAATGGAGCCTCGTAATTGCATCAGGGGCGAGCAGGTAGCGTCCCTTGAGGAGTGGCTGCGGGCTCTCCTCAGATCGTGTTCAGGCCAGGCTGTGTTACGCCAGTATTTAGAAAAGCGCTCAGCTCTCTCATCATGATTTTCCGAGGCCACAGAGACGAGTAGCCGGATATTTAAGATAGTTTCTCCTAATGATAAACTAGAAATCTTGTAAATTTATCTTTAGAACCATAAAACTACCCTTAAAAACACGAGTATCTTAAACTAGAGCCTTTGGAAAGCAGTGATGGTGAGAGAACAAGGCATTTTAGAATACGAGGACTTCAAGACAGTTTCTCCTTTTAATAAACTAGAAATTTTGCTAACCTATCACCAGAACCATAGAAAATACCCTAAAAACATGAGTATCATCATCTAGAGCGTTTGGAAAGCAGTAATGGTGAGAGCGAAGGGTTTCAGAAGACGTGCCTTGCTGCTGCCACCACCGTCTATATCCATCGGTCTGTCTCTTCAAATCATGCCGTATTTTTTTCCGTATTCTTACATATTCTTTACTTTGAATTTCATCTTTTTGTTTTGTGTTGGTCTTTATTGTTTGTGTTTTCGTTGATTTAAGCACACATTCAGATAAACGATGAACGAAAAAAAGAGATCAGATGTGTGTTATACGAAGGAGATAAACGGAGTCATCAAAATACTAGCTGACTTGAACCATAAATTCTCTCTCTCTCTCTCTCTCTCTCTCTCTCTCTCTCTCTCTCTCTCTCTCTCTCTCTCTCTCTCTCTCTCTCTCTCTCTCTCTCTCTCTCTCTCTCTCTCTCTCTCTCTCTCTCTCTCTCTCTCTCTCTAATGAGCAGCCTCTTGGACTACGTTGCAGACTGTCCTTGCATGTGTGTGTGTGTGTGTGTGTGTGTTTCCCCACCGTCGCGTCGCCATCCCATCGTAACACCTGCCTCTCACCTGGACTAGAACACGATCTCGACGTCCTCCACCCTTTCACAACTCTTCCCTCCTCCTCCTCCTCCTCCTCCTCCTCCTCCTCCTCCAGTGTTTCTGCGCGGTGTGCTTCGAGACAGCCTGAGTATTGCTCCTCTCGACTAATACGTTCCCCAGCCAAGGTCGGGCAGGTGATGGCAGCGGCGGTGTAAGGTTAAATGAAGGTCTGCTCCGACACACTATTTTAAATGATGTGTGTGTGTGTGTGTGTGTGTGTGTGTGTGTGTGTGTGTGTGTGTGTGTGTGTGTGTGTGTGTGTCTCGTTTACTTCCTATTCTTCTTCATCTGTTGCATCTATTACTACTACTACTACTACTACTACTACTACTACTACTACTACTACTACTACTACTACTACTACTACTACTACTTCTAAACCACCACCACCACCACCACCACCACCACCACCACCACCACCACCACCACCACCACCACCACTACTTCTACCTACTATCACCACCATCACCACCACCACCACTCGTACATTGATAACGGAAAAAAAATAGAAAAAAGGGCGAAAAAGCACTCACAATCTATTTAACTCTCACGTGGCCTAAACCTGTGCTCAACTCAACCACTTCACCGTGCAATTCAGGAGAAAATACCGGTAAATTCACGATACCGTTACATTTCGATTAGATGATAGAAAATACAGAAAAATATACTAGTGAAAATGACTCAACATACTTTTTTTTGGTGGGAAGTTTTAGTGAGGGGAGTTGAGAGGCGATGGGGGTGCAGGAGGAAGAGGAACAGCAGGGTGTAAGTGGGGGACATTCTTTGACACTTCCTGTATTGATATTCCAAGCTGACTCTTACTCTTATCTACGCGAGGCTTTTATGATGTCCCCAGTGAGGCAGAGAGGATGGGATGGGCGTCCGGTGTGATAGAGGGTGGTAGTGGCGAGAGAGAGAGAGAGAGAGAGAGAGAGAGAGAGAGAGAGAGAGAGAGAGAGAGAGAGAGAGAGAGAGAGGGTAATCCAAATGATCAAATGAAGTTCACTAGTTAACTCGATGACATTTTTTGTACAAGTTTTTTTTTATCAAAGAATGAAAGATTTTTTTGATACCTAACCATCTCGTCACACACACACACACACACACACACACACACACACACACACACACACACACACACACACACACACACACACACACACACACACACACACACACACACACACACACACACACACACACACACACACACACACACACACACCTTTTCTCGGCCTGTGTGTTTGTCTATTTTTCAGTTTGTGTTTGTGTGTCTACACGCTTACCTGTCTGCCTTTGTTCTGTCTTTGTTTCACCTATGCTCTCTCTCTCTCTCTCTCTCTCTCTCTCTCTCTCTCTCTCTCTCTCTCTCTCTCTCTCTCTCTCTCTCTCTCTCTCTCTCTCTCTCTCTCTCTCTCTCTCTCTCTCTCTCTCTCTCTCTCTCTCTCTCTCACACACACACACACACACACACACACACACACACACACACACACACACACACACACACACACACACACACACACACACACACACACACCCACCACACCACACCACCACCCACCAACCACTACCACCACCAGTAAGAAGGCTTGGGACAGGTGGTGGTGGTGTTTCTGGCTCGGTGTAAGCAAGATTTATAGAGCTATTACATCAGTGGCCGTCTTTTATCCTTGGATGTGAGGGCTGGAGGGCAGGAAGGCAGGAGGGATGGAGCTGAGTGTGTGTGCGCGATGAGGGAATATCTGGGTGTGTGTGTTGGGTGTGACGTGATGTGTTGTCTCGCTGCCTCTCCAATGCAGTGAGAAACGAAAAATATAATGAGTAGATGATGAGTGTGGTGTAACTGCTCCTCTTTTTTTTTTTTTTTTAGTTTCTTGTTTAGTTTTCCTCTGTTTTTTTTTTTTCCTTCTCTTTTGCTTGCTTTATTCTCGTTTTTTCCCTTTTCCTTTTGCTTATTGTTTGATTTTTCTTATTCTTTTTTTTCTCATTTTTTTCTTTTCTTTCTGTCTTGACTGTTTATCTTTTCTCCTTTCTCTTCTTTTGTGCCTTTCCCTTTCCTCCATTCTTGTACTATTATTTTCTCTTTTCTGTTAACTATCTTTCTCTTCCTGCTTTTTCATCTTTTCCTTATCTTATTGTCTTGTCTTCTCTTTTTTCCCACCAGTTTTCCCGTCTTCGTCTCTTTCCTCTTCTTTTTCCATTACCCAGCTCCATTTTTTTTTCTCGGGTATTTGCATGTGGAGTAACCCAACTAAATGTTTAAACCCGTTCACTGAGTTCTTTTCATCTAAGTTAAAAAATAGCACAGTTATTGATTCTATTTTTGATGTATAGTGTTTGAATTTTGAAGGCAGTGCTGTGGTCTTGTTTATATAGCCGGCAAAGAACTGTCTGACTAACTACCAAGGGAAGCTGTAATGAGTCAGTGAGTCTACATGTGGCAGTTTCTGTGTAAAGCATATCTACATATATCATGCTTTCATCCCTCCCTCTAAGTATATCCAGGCATGTAGCTTCATATTAACTTAGTATCTCAGCTAACACCGTGATTACTGAGTGTTTTTGAGTCATTTGCCACTCTTATTTGAGAACCAAGACCTTTTTTTTAGTCAAGTTTGAATACATTACATTTATTTCTATATTTATTATAAACTCTAAGGATCCTATATACATCACGTGTGTTTTCGACCTTATGCCAAGGGGGATATAGACAAGATGCATGGGGTTCGTAATCTGCATATACTTGATTTACAAAGACTATACGAGAAGAAACTGTCACTGCTTGTTCATGCTCTGTGTGAAAAGAAACTGTCACTGCTTGTTTATGCTCTGTGTGAAAAGAAACTGTCACTGCTTGTTCATGCTCTGTGTGAAAAGAAACTGTCACTGCTTGTTCATGCTCTGTGTGAAAAGAAACTGTCACTTGTTCATGCTCTGTGTGAAAAGAAACTGTCACTTGTTTATTCTCTGTGTGCGATAAGAAACTATCACTTTTTGTTCATGCTCTGTGTTAAGCACAACTGATCGTGATGAATCGTTGCAATATATTTCCTGCCATGTCTTTCTGTCATGGTGTGTGTGGCACTGCAATCATTCCTCTGCTGAAATACTTGTTAACTGTGATGTTTTGGCTGTATCGCTCTGGCTATTGTAACGTCCTTGTTGGCCACATGTGCGGTCCTGCCATGGACTTGCACTGTTAGTCCTCGTGATGGTGACCTGGCAGATTGTAAATACAGACAAGTAGGCGTTGGCTCACCGCCCTAACTGTATACCACATGTTCTCTTCTGGTAAATTTCCCCCACCAAGATTTCATTCGCAAGATTTCTTCTATGATTTACAAATCTCGTATGATAAAGGTTAAGTTAGACAAGCTTAGGTTAAGTTAGCTTATGTTAGGTTACATTTGGTTGAATAAATTTTACCATGGAGGGATAATTATTATTTTTTCTATAATGAAACTTTTAGGAATGAATGGTCTCAATATATCAGTAAGGTTTTGTTCAGATTTTCCTCTTATTAAATCAAGAAATTAGCATATTACGAAAGCTGGCTGTCTTCAATACTAACACAGAGAAGTAAGCCACTGAATCGCTGCTTAACGGTTACTTGTCAGTCTTAATCAATGTGCTTTAGTTTGTTGAAATTTTCCTTCTGTTAAATCGAGTGGCAATAATATTATGAAGGAAGAGTTACTTGTTACGAATCAGAGTGACTTAGATAAAGAAATACAACCATAGGGCTCGTTTGCATAACGGTTACATGTCAATCTTACTTAATGTCTTTCACTTTTATTCAGATTTTCCACTTATTGAATAGAGGAAGAGAAATTAGAGGGAAAACGAAACATTAAACTATTATGTCAGGATGAGATAGGAGGCATATCATTTACCCCATCCATCCCCATGCGGATCATAAAAGTGACAGCAAGATTGCCAGCATCCTGTTGACGATAGCAGGTCCCGCATCACGTCACAGATCAATGCCGCAGTATGTCACACGCTCACGTACAACATCAAAGCAAGAATATACACCATCACACCATCATTCCTTCCCGAGTCTTTGTGAGATAAGCCACATTATCTGAAGACGAGGATGGTTGTGATGCAGTATGCTATTCTATTAAATTCGTCATTGTTTGTAATGAACTACAGTACCTCTAACAAAGACTGCTGTGTTCCTGATGAGCTACATGTACGCTAATAAGGACTAAATTGTTGTGATAGTCTACTGTTATTGTGTATGTGCCTTTTATAAAGAAACTATTCTAAAGCTGGAATTGTGTTAAACTAGTGTTGCTGTGTACCTATATATCTCTTGATCTATCTGTCTATCTATCTATATATCTATCTTATCTATCTTTCTCTATGTACCTTTTGTAACTTGAATACATGTTTACTATTAGTCAACATGTGCACTGTCTAACCTAATGAGTGTGTGTCGTGAGGTGGTGTAGGACAGCGATCTTCCTTTATAACATGAGTGGAAAGTTTTATTATTTACATGAAACCCTATACTATAGTCTACACTGTCTAATCTAATGAGTCCGTGTGTCATGAGCTGCCGTGAGGAATGTGGGACAGTGATATTCCTCCATAATCAGAAGTGAAAGGTTTTATTATTTACGTGACTGTTTAACCCCTTGAGTACCATGACGCGTTTCCATATTCATCCTGCTTACTATATGGTGATTTTATACAGCTTCAGAAACTTATGTGTGGGATAAAAATAGAGAAGACTGTGGCTATTAATCATCTGACCTCCATAGACCCTTCCTAATGTCAATAAAATGGTCTCATCGTACACAAACCTCAAGGCAAAAATGTGTCCTAGTACTGAAGGGGTTAATCTAACGAAGCTGTGTGTCGTGAGCTGCACTGAGAGATGTAGGACAGTGATAACGAAGACTCCTCTCGTACACGCTGCAGGATTTAGCAACACCCAAGACTCAAGGCCGCAGACACGGAGTCCCTTATTTCCTCGTCTCTGCGCACACGCCGGACCGTCGCAGCTGCCGCCTCGCCAGGGTCTCGCCGCCCCAGGCCAGCTCGTGGACCAGACGTGACGGGACTACTGATAATACTTAAATGGAGCTATTACTTAACTATTTTTTTGTACCCACTTCCTTTTGTGACTTTTTTTTTTTTGGTTTCATCAACTACGCCGGTCTTTGTTCTGATTACAGTTGTCTTTGTTTCTCTTCCTATTCTTCTTCCTCCTCCTCCTCCTCCTCCTCCAATCTTTAATCTCACTTTTTTTTTGTCTAGTTTTTGCTGATAATCTGTGGCCGGCAGGAGAACAGTACCGAAGACAGCTGCATCCTGGCATCCACCTGCAGGAAGGAAGGGAGGAGTGCGCCAGTCCTTAGTGTCTGTCCCCTGTGTCCTCTGTCCCTTCCTTGACTCAACACATTCATATAGTTTGTCTGGGATACGACTAATATTTTTCCTCCTTTTCCTCTTTCCTCTTCTCTGTCTCTAAGAGTGTGTCAGATGGCGATCCTCACTTCCTTTCTTTCATTCACTCATCTTGTTTTCTTTGTTCTCTATCTCTTCCGCCTTTGCTTTTATGTTTTCTTATTTTTTTCTTTACTTTCCTTGCGTTCTCTTCATTATTCTTTCATGTTTCTCTTTTCTCTCGGTTTCTTTCCTTCCCTCACTCCGTCTCTCGCTCTGGTTTTATTTCTTTTTCATCTCTTTCTCCTCTCCTTTTTATACTTTTTAATATTTTTTTCTCTACTTTCCCTGCGTTCTTCTCTTCATTTCTCCTTCATGTTTCTCTTTTCCCTCGCTTCTTTTTTTTT
>NC_059271.1:4547500-4552500 GCF_017591435.1 Portunus trituberculatus | reverse complement strand
GCACCGCAACAGCTAAGGTCATTTGGCGCCGCTACAAAATTTTAATTAAGACAAAAAAGTTTATAGAAAAAAACTAACTAAAAGCAATTAAAAACAATGAAAAGGCTCCATCACATGCCAAGAGGGAAGGGTTCTAATTGCAAGAAAAGAGTAATCTGATTATATAAAAGAGGAAGGGAAGGGAAGCAATCTTACTGGAGGATTTTTATGGATGTTCAGAGAGAGAGAGAGAGAGAGAGAGAGAGAGAGAGAGAGAGAGAGAGAGAGAGAGAGAGAGAGAGAGAGATGTACTAATACGCTAGGGACAACTATGAACTACGATGAAATGCTCCAACACGTACAAGACAGTAATGAGACAGGAAATTACTGACAGAAGGAGCCTTAAACTAGAACAGGAGAAATTTAGCATCGATCGAATGAAAAATTATGCGTAAATTATGTTGAAATCTATATGAATCAGTGTCACTTTGTACTTCACGTTATGTAATATTCGACCACCAGCAGTCAAGATCATAGGTAAATGCAGGAGAAAAAGAAAAAAAAACTATTGTAGGTGAAATAAGACATATAGATAGTGTTAAAAGAAATGTATACAATAGCCTCCAAAGTAGTATAGGTATGTAAATTGATTTCACTTCAAGATCATAGGTAAATACAGGAGAAAAAAAAAAAAAACTGGAGGACGTAATGTATTGTAGGGGGAATAAGACATGATATATAGATAATGTTAAAAATGTACTGTAGCCTCCAAAGTGGTATACGTATGTAAATTAACCTCACTTCCTGCCGTACATTGTAACCAAATATAGGGGAAAGAATGGATTACATTAGCATATAAACTGAACAAAGACATGATGCATAAGTAATGAAAAAGAGAATCTCCTAAAGCAATATAGTAACATGATTCCGTATAATTTTGTATCCGATGCTATATAACAACTAAAACGCTAACAGTCAAAGATTATAACCAAATACGATCAGACACGAACCAATAGTAAAGGCCGAACAAGACATGGTGCATAGATAATGAAAAAGAAGTATCCTCTAAGACAACAAGAACGTAAACCAATATAATTTCGTACTTTAACCCCTTCAGAACCATGACACGTATCTACATTCATTCTGGTTACTATGTGGTGATTTTATACATCTTCAAAAACTCATAGGAGGTGATTAACATAGTGAAGACTGTGGCCATTAATCTTCTAACCTCCAGCCTCAAAATTTCAAGCGGGTGTGTATTAAAATAGTAAAGACTATGGCCGTTAACCTTCTAACCTCCAGCCTCAAAAACTCATGAGAGGGAATTGAAATAGTAAAGACTGTGGCCATTAATCTTCTAACCTCCATAGACCCTTCCTAATGTCAATAAAATGGCCTAATCGTACACAAATCTCAAGGTAAAAATGTGTCCCAGTATGGAAGGGGTTAAGTTACACAAAGCAACTAAAACATCGAGTCTAGATTATAAGCAGGTGTAGGGTGGATCAGTGAGTCTTCGTGCAATTTTCCCTTTCCCCTTCTACATCTCAGTGCTCAGGGCGTAATATCATGTTAAGTCAGGTTATTGGACCATAAATTCAAGTGATTATAAATTAGTTTGGGTTAGATTGCTGTATTTTAACCCTTCATCTCTCATACCCATACACTCTTTTCATATGTGCTGCTCTTAAGGAGGAGGAGGAGGAGGACGAGGACGAGGAGGAGTTTAGTTATTTATTACGTATATAGTATGTACGAATATAAGTCAATTTACAGAGAGAGAGAGAGAGAGAGAGAGAGAGAGAGATAAATGAGCGGACGGGTAGAAAGACAGGCGGCCACGTATAAAGAGAGAGAGAGAGAGAGAGAGAGAGAGAGAGAGAGAGAGAGAGAGAGAGAGAGAGAGAGAGTGTATAAAGAACAGAGAACAGAGAGAACAGACCAAAACAAACAGAGAAACAGCCAAAGGATTGATACCATTCTCTTAACCCGAACACACCACAGCACAACATTATTACCATCTTTTGCTTTCGTTCTTTCTTTCCTACCTTCCCCTCCCACGTACCGCATGATTCATTAAGTATGCAGGTGATAACAGATAATTACGGCGAGCCAGACCGGTGGAAACATTAGTAGCGAGACGGAGAGAAGCAGATGTGGGGCAGGTGTTTGTTGATCGAGGCTGAGGTAGTAGGAGGGGGAGAGAGAGAGGAAGAGAGGAGAGGAGAGGGGTGGGGCAGGCTGGCGGGCAGGTGTGCATGAAGGAACACTTGTGGATGTTGCAAAGTTTCAAGGATATCATGGTGGGGTGAGATTTTCTTTTTTCCTTTCTTGTTTTGTGGGTGTCTGTGTCTGGAGTTATATATATCTTTAGTTTGAATCTTCTCCTCCTTCTTTTTATTATTATTGTCATTGGTGCTGTTTATCTTCCTGGTGGTGGTAATTGTAGTACGTAGCAGTAGTAAGAGTAGTGGTAGTAATAGTAGTAGTAGTGGTAGTAATAGTAGTAGTAGTAGTAGTAGTAGTAGTAGTAGTAGTAGTAGTAGTAGTAGCAGTAGTAGAGGTGGTATTGTAGTGATAGTGGTGGTAGTATTACTAGTATTATTATTATTATTATTATTATTATTATTATTATTATTATTAGGAGGAGGAGGAGGAGGAGGAGGAAGAAGAAGAGAAATAGCAGGAGCAATAATAGTAGTAATAGTAGTAGTAGTAGTAGTAGGAGGAGGAGGAGGAGGAGGAGGAGGAGGAGGAGGAGGAGGAGGAGGAGGAGGAGGAAGAGAAATAACAGTAGCGATAATAGTAGTAGTAGTAGTAGTAGGAGGAGGAGGAGGAGGAGGAGGAGGAGGAGGAGGAGGAGGAAGAGGAGGAAGAGAAATAACAGTAGCGATAATAGTAGTAGTAGTAGTAGTAGTAACAATAGTATCAGTAATAACAACAACAGCAGCAGCGGTAGTACGTAATAGCAGCATCAAAACCATCATCGCTTTCTTTTATGGATGGAATTATTACCGTATTTTAATTGTATAAGAGCAAGAGAGAGAGAGAGAGAGAGAGAGAGAGAGAGAGAGAGAGACGACTAAACACCCCCTAACGTCATAGATGTGATAGAGTACGGAGGTGTCAGATAGAGAGAAAAAAGAAAAAAAAGTTAATGGCTCGTATCATGAATCTAAGAGAGAGAGAGAGAGAGAGAGAGAGAGAGAGAGAGAGAGAGAGAGAGAGAGAGAGAGAGATTGTGGCTCATAAAGAACACCAGAACACCGTAAATCAAACAGTGAGATGAGAAATGATGATGAAAATGATGATGATGAGGATTAGGGATGCTGATGCTGCTGCTGATGTTGATGCTGATGCTGCTGATGATGGTGGAAGGAAGCAGCAGGGCAGGAGGGACGTGGAATTCTGGGAACGAAGGAGAAATTATGACCAAGGAAAAGCAGTTAGGAAAACACCATATGCTACTCAAATGCCAGACAGAGAGAAGGATGTTGTGTATTAATGATGCACGTGTCTGTTGAGATGATTGGCTGTTTGTCTGTCTGTCTGTTTGTCTGTCTGTCTGTTTCCGTGTCTGCTTAGATTTGTGAGCTTCCTTTTCCCTTATCTATTTTTTTTCTGTGTGTGTGTGTGTGTGTGTGTGTGTGTGTGTGTGTGTGTGTGTGTGTGTGTGTGTAAGTATGTAGAAAGATTTATTACACACTTGGGCAGGAAAGAAGAGGAAGAAGAAGAAAAAGAAGAAGAAGAAGAAAAAAAAAGAAGAAGAAAACACTAGACGAGACCAATTCTTTCCATCAATGTGAAGAAATTTGTTATGTGAACGAAGAAAAAAAAACATGATGACAGGAAACGAAGTAAATAAGAGAAAAAAAAATAGTCAGTGTACGAATAATAATAATAACAATAATAATAAGAAGTAATAATAGTAGAAGAAGAAGAAGAAGAAGAAGAAGAAGAAGAAGAAATATAATCATCTCTCCATAAATACCACCACGCTGCTCCCTAAACCTTGACAACAGCAACAGCACAGAGGCACGCAGTTGTACGTAACCTTCTGAGGCGCACGACGCACCCAAAACCTTGTACCTACCCATGGCACCACATACAACCCGCGCCCTGCACTCCTCTTGAAGCTAACGGCGCTCACACAACGGAGAGAAACGCAGAGAGGAAGTAGTCGAGGGAAAAGACACCGTAATAATGATGAGCGATTTACTAGTTCACGCTGAGCAGAAAAGCCTTTGTCACGTGAACCTGTTGTTACGGCCATGGCCAATCAATCCTTGTCTTCTTAGCTTCCTTCATTCCTTCATTCTTTCCTCTCATCCTTCCTTACTTACTTATTTCCTTCTTTCTTTCCTGTCTTCTTTTCATTCTTTCACCATTTTTACCTCCCTTCCTTGCTTGCTTAATTTTTTCCCTCTCTCCCTTCCCTCCTTTTTTTTCTTTTTTTTTTTCTTTCTTTCCTTTTGTCCATCCATCCTTCCTTGTTTCCATCCTTCTTTGTTTTTTTTCCCTTTATCCATCTTTCCTTCCTTCCTTTCTTCTATTCTTCCTTCCTTCCTTCTTTTCTTCCTTCCTTCCTTCCTTCCTTCTTTCCTTCCTTCCTTCCTTCCTTCCTTCCTCTATTTGCCTTTTGTCTTTGCTTCCTTGCTTCTTTCCCTTCCTGCCCCCTCTCGCCTCTCTTCTTTTCTACTTTGTTTCCTTTCTTCCTTCCTTCCTTCTTTACTTCCTCGCTATTTGTAATTTTTCTAACCTTCCTCCCTTCCTCCTCCTCCCGTCCTTGTCTCATTTCTTTCCTTTCTTCCTCCTTTCCTCCTTCCTTCAGTCCTTCATTCCTTGCTGCAGAAACTTCATCCCATCACTCTGCGTCCCGTTTGACATTGTGGAAAAGAATGTAGGCAGTATATTTTGTAGTTTTCACATCGTATACACAACAATTTTCTTTTCTCTCCTATATTTTTTTACCGGTACGTTTACTATTAGCTTCTCTGCGTGCGATCACATTACATTCC
>NC_059271.1:4530000-4542500 GCF_017591435.1 Portunus trituberculatus | reverse complement strand
AGGTAGGAGGAGTAGAAAGAAATACAAGGTTGAAAAAAAAGAGAAAGGAGAGAGCGGGTAAAAGAAAAATGAAAAATAAAAGGATATAAGGAGGAGAAGGAGGAGGAAGACGAAGAGGAGGAGGGTGAAAAGTGGGATGAGGAAAGAGAGGGAAAGTGGTAGGTAATAAAGAAAGGAAGAACTTGCAAAGTGAGAGATTGAATGGCTAGAGACTAGGAAAAGGAGGACGATATGAAGGGAGTCAAGAGAGACGAGGAAGAGGCAGCGGGACAGGAAGGTGAAGGGGTGAGTGAGTGAGCGAGTGAGTGATCAAGCCAGCACTGACGCACCTCACTGCTTGAAGGACGCACGAACATATCTACACAAACGCGTCCTTCACCTTCAGCCAGTCGGCGCAGTACAGTCTTATTCATTGCCTTTTAATTTCTTGTCCTTTGAAGACCTGATTTTTTTTCCACGCCGTTCTTTGCTCTTGATTTACAAAGTTTTCGATTTTTTTTTATTGAAGAGGTGATGGTTTTCCAGTGGATACATCCTCGGTGACTGCTCTCCACACCATGGCAGGCTAGATGGTGTAGTGGAGCTTAGCACTTTCAGCCACCTGTCTCGCTCTGTGCCGACTGTTTTGATCCTTGGATGTCCCTTATGCAGTTTTTTTTTCTTATTTTGCTTACACAATCCTAGAAAATGTAGAGATGATAAAATGAAATGCAATACAAAAAGATATTTGGCAAAGTGAGGCATTTTCCAAATTCACCTTATAGTTTGTGTGGTACAAGTACGAAGAAGGTGACGAAAAGCGATGGCAGCAATGTGAGGGGTGCCAGGTGTTTGTGGCCACCACTAATGTTCATGACAGATGTTGTGTCTTCTTGGTAAAGGTTTATGTTGTAACATCTCACCACGCCGCCAATACACGCACGATGGGTAAGCTGTTCTTGTGTGACTGAGTGTGTGGCGGCACATTTTTCACTGTTTGTCATGAAGACACCATTTGTAAACACTGCTGAATCACTGTAAAGAATGTGTGTGTGTGTGTGTGTGTGTGTGTGTGCGTGTGTGTGTGTGTGTGTGTCACTGTTTGATCTGCTGCAGTCTCTGACGAGACAGCCAGACGTTACCCTACGGAACGAGCTCAGAGCTCATTATTTCCGATCTTCGGATAGGCCTGAGACCAGGCACACACCACACACTGGGACAACAAGGTCACAACTCCTCGATTTACATCCCGTACCTACTCACTGCTAGGTGAACAGCACCTACACGTGAAAGAAGACACCCAAATATCTCCACCCGGCCGGGGAATCGAACCCCGGTCCTCTGGCTTGTGAAGCCAGCGCTCTAACCACTGAGCTACCGGGTGTGTGTGTGTGTGTGTGTGTGTGTGTGTGTGTGTGTGTGTGTGTGTGTGAATGTACAGACACGGACATGCTTTCCACTGATGCCCAAAAAGAAATAACGCATTGACAGACGAACACACCCAGTGACATGGGAGAGTCTTGGAGTACATGCTGTGTGCTTTTTATATATTTGATTGATAGATAATATTCTGGATTTTTTTTTATATTTGTACATGTAGATTTATGACACCGTCACTTGGCAAATAAGAGCCAATAGGCATGTTTTTTTAACTACTCTTCCCGGATCTATGCTCGACCAATGAATAAATTAGATTCGGATAATGATTTGCTAAAGGATGTATGCCGAATGGCCTTCTGCGGAACGACCATCTGTCGCAACCATTCCCATTGGTTTTGGCTGGGTTAGGTACCGGGACTGAGGTGCGCTGGCTGGTGTCCTCAGTGGCAGAAGCAGTGAATCACTATAGAAAATTTGCAACAGCAAGGTGAGACTCGAACTATGGACATCTGCACTTTGAGACGACGCACTATCGGCAGGGCCGCTGCACTCCCTTGCCGGGCCTTGTGCTTGCAATGCTGCTTAAGATGAATCCTCATAGTGAAGCTTTCTTCTGATCACCAGTGTTTTACTTATGCATCACTGTCTTTCTTTTTTTTTTTTTTTTGACCATCTATCTATTGATATATATATATATATATATATATATATATATATATATATATATATATATATATATATATATATATATATATATATATATATATATGCTCTATTTTGTTTTTTATTTAGTTATTTTTGAAGATCATTTATTATTTTCATCTTATATATCTTCATATTCATTTACCGTTTATCTCTTTGCATTCTTAGTTTTCAGCTGCAGCTCCAGTTATGCATCACAAACATGATTTTCCTTACAGCATCCCTAAACCTTCCCTTCGATCTCCCTCTCTTTCTCCTGCAGGAGAGAACCAACATCGAATTATTCTTCCCACACACTCTTTGTCTTCCTGCCAAGTGTTTTTGCAGCTGATTTTTTTTCTTTATTTATCCATTGTTTGTTTTATAACCGAGGTCGTGGGATTAACGCTAACACAAACAAGTTGTGAGGTGGAGTTTCTCAAGTATGCTGTGCATGAGGTCTAGTCTCTACAATTTGTAGAGGGACGTTAATTAGCTTAATGTTTTGTTACTTTCATGTTGGTGCCTTATATCGAAGAGTGTTGAAGGTCGCGACACAGTGTTAGCAAATAAGTCAAAACGTAGAAGCTGAATGTCTCCTTGTGACATTACCTTCTCGAGCTCTAGTGTCCTTGAAGACACGTTGGAGGGACGTGCCGACAACTGTGGCTTGGACGTGGTGTGGTTGTCGTATCTTAGTCATGGAAACTGACAGGAAGTTCATGGGAAAAGTCCTAATCATGAGTGTAGCAAGTGTTCCTGTCATTCTGCATAGTAATCCCGCTTGGTAGATGTGTCTGGACTAAAGACAGGATGTTCACCTAGTATCAGCATCCACAATCTTATGTGTCTTGTGCTGGTGGTATTATTTAGAACTTGAAGACAAACTAAAGTATAGGACTGATATAAAAAAAAAAAAAGGATATTTTTGGAGTTTCCAGGTTCTCTATTGTTCAGGTGCAAAATTGCATACTAGAATGTATCGAGGAAGAATAACCTTTCCAATAAAATTTATGTCGAGCTGCTGCTAGACTGTTCCCTATTAATGGAGCTTACGAAAGCGTAAAAGATCGTATTTGAATGTGCTAAGTAAGTTTGGTGTGGCGATCACTAGATCAGACCGGCGCCATTGGGGGGTTGTTGGCCAGACGACATACCATTGCTGAGCTTCAGTGAAATTCACAGAAACCCTGGTGGGATTCTGAAGCTCTTTGAACCATTACCTTGACTGCTTCTAGGAAGTTCTTTTGCAAATTATTTGACTTTTCAAGGTTGTTTTCTTAATTCTTGTGAATATAAGGCTCATATAAGAATTTGGCCCACTATCTTTACAGCCTTTGAAAATATTTCTTTAAAAATCCCTAATCATTTCGAGCTACAGACCATTGAGCCGCCAACATGATCACCGTGAGTTGCACAACATTCTCATGGCAACAGTGAAGTGATGGTGCTTCCCCAGCCCTCCTCGCCTTCCGCTGAAGGTCTGTCACACAAGGTCGTCATCCACAGCCGCAGCTGGAGAAATATTATACTTATTCTAGCGCTTACTGTTCATAGTAAAACACATTGCAATCCTTTGAACGCGAGGAATATTTTGTCAGAGTAAAACTCATAGTATTTATCATTAAATAATACTCTCCTCAAAAAACTTTGTCGTTGTGGCATTTATTGAGAATATTGCAGTAATTACAATTCCCTTCATACTGTGAATGGAGGTGAGCTGTTCCCCTGGTAAATCTGATCCCTTGTTCCTTGCGCCGGACTGTTTGTCGAGTGTGAGCTGGCCAGTATACGTAAAGGTTAGGGCCAATCCCGCAGAGTGTCGGCGCCTTTGTCTCCTATCGCAGTACTGCTTCACCTCAGCATCAGAAGCACCACCACCACCACCACCTTGTTCATTTCAGCGACAGTTTCAGCTTCAGCCACAACTGACGTTTTAGTTACCTGCATGTAAAGTGTGATGTGTATGCACTGTATTGTGTTACGATAGAAAGATAAAGGAAGACTGTGTGTGTGTGTGTGTGTGTGTGTGTGTGTGTGTGTGTGTGTGAGAGAGAGAGAGAGAGAGAGAGAGAGAGAGAGAGAGAGAGAGAGAGAGAGAGAGAGAGAGTTTTAATAAAAAAAAAATAAAAATTGCAAGTGAACCTTTTCTGAAGATTTATTTATTATTTCTTTGAGTAGTGTAGTGGTTAGCACGCTCGACTCACAATCGAGAGGGCTGGGTTCGAGTCCCGGTAAGCGGCGAGGCAAAATGGGCAAGCCTCTTAATGTGTTGCCCCTGTTCACCTAGCAGTAAATAGGTACGGGATGTGACTCGAGGGGTTGTGGCCTCGCTTTCCCGGTGTGTGCTGTGTGTGATGTGGTCTCAGTCCTACCCGAAGATCGATCTATGAAAAATATAAAAATAATTATTATAGTTATGTATAAAAGTGTTCAGACTTTGATAGATGTACGTAGCCGAATACGAAAGGTTTTGTATTCTCATGATGTGTCTTTATTAGGTTTTATATTCTCATGATGTGTCTTTATTAGGTTTTATATATATATATATATATATATATATATATATATATATATATATATATATATATATATATATATATATACACACACACACACACACACACACACACACACACACATTATATGCAATCGAAGTGGGTAGGTTGGTAAGAAGATCATAAAGGCATTAAGTGACAGGGTTTATGGCGAAGTGTGATCGCGGTGCGTGGTGGCGTCACGTCTTTGCGCGGTGGGCAGCACACCGCACGGCGTCTCGGCGGTGAACACTTCGCGGGAACAAACGAAATCGTGATTAACTTGCAACTTCACCGTGAAATTGCCTCTTTGGAGCCCCAGGCACTTATTGGGGCAGCCTGTGTGCGCATGTCCGTATGAGCCTTGTGCCCCCCTCCTTGGTGGTGGTGGTGGTGCTGCTGCTGCTGCTGCTGCTGCTGCTGCTGCTGCTGCTGCTGCTGCTGCTGCTGCTGCTGCTGCTGCTGCTGCTGCTGCTGCTGCTGCTGCTGCTGCTGCTGCTGCTGCTGCTGCTGCTGCTGCTGCTGCTGCTGCTGCTGCTGCTGCTGCTGCTGCTGCTGCTGCTGCTGCTGCTGCTGCTGCTGCTGCTGCTGCTGCTGCTGCTGCTGCTGCTGCTACTACTACTACTACTACTGACTACTTACTACTACTATCTACTATTTATTCATCTTATTCTTGAAAAACAAGTTCTATATAGATGATCTAATGAAAGAGTTAGTGAATTTGTAGTGTCTTATTAAATGTGTCCCTCTGTAGGTGGTTCACTATACATTGATTCGCAAACTCAAGATTATAGTGAGGTTTGTGAGTTCATTTTCCGTCATTGAGTGTTTAGTTTTATAGTGCATTACTTAGTCATCAACAATTTCAGGACAAAGTTTTGAGACCTGATAAACTTGTAGCGATTTTCTCTGACACTTTTATTGGTTTTGGTCTGTCTTCCTGTCACAAAAAAAAGTATTGATGGATATTTAGTTTTAGTCAGTATCATTTAATTTCTTAGTGTGCTTGATAAACTCTCTCTATATGAACTACCGTTTTAAACTCATTTTCAAACGCGTTGCGTTACTTTCACTAGGTACCCTCAGCCCGCATCCCTTGTCGCATCTCCTGCCTGTACAAGTACACAAGCCTGCGTGGTGTGTTGTCGCCACCATCACTAAGCTGACTTTTCTTTTTCGGGTTGCCTCGCGTGAATACCTTATGTAGGTACATCCACCTCTCTCACCGTCCCTCCCTCCCTAACTCACCGTTCATGCAATACCTCTTCTTCCGCTCACTCTTTCTTAATACATGAGTCCAGGGAATTAGTCATGTGATGTGTTACTGCGGCGTTATGAAAGTCAAGAGAGTAAAAACAATTGCACCAACTATATAGAAATATATTTCATAACGTGCTTTAAAGTATTAAAGAATCAGGTAAGTGACTTGAAACAGCCGTGTATCACACTGAGGCCAGAATTGGTGTATATGCAGAGTTTGTATCAGTGACGTTTTTATCTATGTAAGAAATATTTACAAAAGAAAAATAAAGTTTGTGACATAGAAAAGATGACATGTGGTAAAAAGTGTAGGTCGGTGTCATGAAAAGACAGCTGTTGAAAATAAACACTGAATGATGATTATGTTGCTATTAAAATTAATGAGTAACATGATGCGTGTTGTCACTAACGGTGCTTATCGTCTGTGTGAATGAAAGTCGGCGTGGTGAAAGTCAGAAGCACGAAGCACGGGCAGGCTTGGTGCATGGTACCGAGAGACGATGGGAGATGAGTCACCAGGTGCTGCTCTTATTGTAAATAGGAGGCAAACCCCGCAGAATTTTGTTCCATTGTTTAGGAATACAAAGGAACGCCAAACCACAACAGATCTTTAACTCCTTGCAAAGCTGTTTCTTAACAAATCATGAGAATATTAGGGAAGCTGATATATATATATATATATATATATATATATATATATATATATATATATATATATATATATATATATATATATATATATATATATATATATATATATATATATATATATATATATATATATATATGGTGGTGTCGGTGAGTTCAGTTAGTATTGTTCCTTAATTAATGATTTATCGGTAAGATCACGGAAAGAATGAAAAGGTATCCTTCGAACCGGATTCGAACCAGTGACCTATGGATGCCTGCTCTTCTTACCAACTACAGTCCACCGCTCTACCAACTGAGCTATCGAAGGAATATGATGACAGCGACAGAAAGGAGATCAAAACATGCGGTGAAGAAGAAAACTATCCCAAAGTGGAGGACTAGAAAAGAATGCGGAGATAGAATGGGAAAATTCGTGATTATGAACAAAATGCTTTAGTTTAGGAACGGGTAGAGAGGAAAAACGTTTTCCTGATAATTTCACAATATATAGAAGGAAAAAGCTAATGTGTGTGTGTGTGTGTGTGTGTGTGTGTGTGTGTGTGTGTGTGTGTTTATGTACGTGTGCGTGCTTGTGTGCCGTTTCCTTACGTCATCGGAAAGGAGCTCAAAGCTCATAGTAGCCAATGTTTGGGTAGGACTATGACTACTGACAGACACCACACCACGACAGTGAGGCCACAATCCTTCGTGTTACATTCCACACCTACTTGTTGTTAGGTAAACATGGAGTATACATTAAGAGGCTCGCCCATGTGTGTGTGTGTGTGTGTGTGTGTGTGTGTGTGTGTGTGTGTGTGTGTGTGTGTGTGTGTGTGTGTGTGTGCGTTTGTGTGTGTGTGTGTGAGCACTGGCATTGTCGTGGAACTAAAGGATATGTTTGGTTTATGAACCTTTTGAAAAGCGTGTGTCGGAGAGGTGAGCTTCCTGGTGGTGTTTGATCTTGGTGTCAATGACGGGAGAATTTATTAAGGTGTCGTCCCTTCCTGTCCTGTGCGGTTGTTCCTCATCCGTGCGGTATATTGTGCGCATTGTTTCTTCCCAGTGTCGCTTTGAGAAGTGGATTTGGTTCGTTGCCTCCTGGTGTGCCGGCCGCTACATACTACACACCGCACACCGCGGCCCACATTCCTGTTGTTTATGATTCTCTCCTTGCTTTTCCCTACCCCCTATTCTCCCCACTCGCTGATTCTTACTATGATTTTTAACATGACTTCTGCTCTTTTGTTGCTACGTATTATGGCCGTCCTCTTGCTACTGTGGTCCTTCTACTTATTTCTTACTACGAGACTAAGACCATTTTCTTTCACTCCTTGCTTTTCCGAACCCCTTATGCTTCCCACTCGCTGATTCTTACTATGATTTATAGCATGACCTTCTCTTTTGTAACATCTACGTATTATGGTCGTCCTCTTGCTACTGTGGCCCTGCTTATTTACTTGTATATCCCTACGCGACTAGGACTATTTTCTTGCATAACACAGTGTACTCTAGCTTCACTGCTCCCATATTTGCATCTAAACTTCTGTTCCTTTAGTTGTATCATTTTGGTGTCATTCTACGCTCATCTTTCCTACAGACAGCATATACTCCCTCCTCGCTCTCAGTGTCCATTCTCTCTAGCCTTTACCTCCAAACTTCCCTCTTCTCTTCCTCCTCCTCGTCCCGGATGTGGTAGGGAGAACGCGGGCGGAAGGAAGGGAAGTAGTAAGCCGCGGTAATGACAGTCTTTATCTACGTAGAGTCCCGGGAAGACTGGATATTGTAGTTATTTAGGGGGAAAAGGGGAAAGGTGGTGGTGTCGGCCGTGGAAGAGGAGGAAAGCGGCGGTGGTGGGCGGTAGCTGTGCAGGAGGGGAATGTGATGTGAAAGGTGCGTGTGGAAGGTAAGGGAATGATGTGAGATGTAGGGATGCCGAACGTATGTGTGTGTATTAGACAGAGAGAGAGAGAGAGAGAGAGAGAGAGAGAGAGAGAGAGAGAGAGAGAGAGAGAGATACATAATAAGTCAGAAAGGAAGGAGAGAAATCGCCTTATCGCTTTGACAACTGCCACTCGGAACCTCTTTTGCTTTTTACCTGCCTCCTTTTTTCCTCATTAAGCGGAAGGGAAGTGTGTATTCCACGGAACGCGCAACGACTTAAAAAAGATAATAATAATGGGAAGTCTAACAAAAAGCAGCGCAGGTCGTCCTAACAACACACATGAATCAGCGGCACGACAATAGTGACAACAACAATAACGACGGCGACGCTGCAACTAACCCTTGGGTGGCGAGGGTGCGTGGTGCTTCCGGCCGTGCTGTATAGTTCTGCAAACACCTGTAACTTGCAGCGCACGCAAAGTACATAGGGAAAAATGACATTGCCCTCTACGATACAATAAGTTTTAGGATATCAAGAATACGAGAAATACATGTACAGGGAAGCTAATGGTGTTTAGTGCTTTTGGCTCTATAGTGCTGCTGACGCCTGTAACTGCAGCTCACAAAATGCACATAGGAAAATATTACATTCTTCTCCACAGTACAGTGAGCCTTTAGGACACAAATACTACAATGAATATATGTGCAGGGGAGCTAATTGTGCGTGGTGCTTCCCGCTGTACAGTGCTGTCGACATCTGTAACTGTAGCACACAGAAAATACAGATTACGTTCTCCTCCACAATACAAAAAGTTTTAGGGACGGAGAGTACAGGAATACATACACAGGGGGAGCTAGTGGTACATACACTGAGAACAAACACCACTCTACGCTACAGTACAAAGTAGATAGAGGAAAGTTTGGATTGGGATTATTTTTCGTGCGGTCTTGTCTGTTTTGTGTCGTGAAAGATGGAACATTAATAAAGACCTTTTTTTATTTCTTTTATTTGATGTCAATTTGATGTAGTATAAACCCTCGTACCTTTTTTTTACCTATCCATATATGTATTATCAGTGCAATTATCTTTTTTTTCAGTCCCTTATGCTTGATGAGTACATATATCACCTTTCCTCAGCAATTTTATCATCAATGTAAATATTTTCTTTTTCTCAGCTATTTCACCAACCCACATGCCACATTTATTCAGTCATTTCAAGTTTGTTAATACGGATGATGCCTTCTATCCGTTTCACCATTGATAAATACAAATATAGTGTGCTTTTTAATCCATCCCTGCATCACTAAACTTATACCGATAACTTTACTTCTGGGCAGCTGAACGTATACGAGTCACCATTCAGGTCACTAAGTACAATGACAGCAGCCTGGAAAATACACACGCACAGTAACTTCTGTACACAGCCACGTCATCTCCTGCTTTCCTTCTCGCGTCCAACATTCCTGCGTACTCCAAAAGTGATCCGACGGTTTTCTTTTGTCACTATTTTTCCAAACTTTTTATCCTCTTTTTTTTCTACCAAGTTTTTTACGTTTGTGGTCTGCTACATTTTCACGTTCGCGCAAATGCAGTTATTTTTCGTGTAGTTTCTGGTGTTGCATAGTATTTGTGGAAGCAGTGATTTGCTCCTACGTGTTATACGAGGAGTTCAAAGTCTGACATTAGCTTTGCCATTTGGTCTCAGAAAATAGTAATGCTTGCGTATCGCGCCAAGGGAGTGAAACGAAACCGTCTATAAATTACAAAACGCGTGACTTCAGGAGTTAAAGAAGATACTAAGGAAAGGAGAATATAGGTATGGTTTTTAAGAATGAGAGGATTGAGAGGCAATGGAATGATGGAGAAAAAGAAGAGAGATGAAATAAGTAGGTGATTAATGAAGTAAACGATTGACAGCCTTGTTTTAGTGCGATATAGCAAGCAATCAGTCAAGTGAATAAATCAGTCAGTAAGTCAGTAAGTAAGTCAGTCTCTCTCTCTCTCTCTCTCTCTCTCTCTCTCTCTCTCTCTCTCTCTCTCTCTCTCTCTCTCTCTCTCTCTCTCTCTCTCTCTCTCTCTCTCTCTCTCTCTCTCTCTCTCTCTCTCTGATTCTTCTTCCTCCTTAATTTTTCCTCTAAAGTTAATAATTAGATGAACAATCAGAGAGAGAGAGAGAGAGAGAGAGAGAGAGAGAGAGAGAGAGAGAGAGAGAGACGGGTGGAAGGAGAAGGCAGAAGAGGAAAAGTGAGGCAAAATGAAGTGTCATGGCCGCACCACATCGATAAATAGTAACTGTCCGCGGAAGGGAAAAAAATAAAAAGGCGTTCTCGGAAATCTCCATGTTTTCCAAGAACGCAAGAAAAACATGACTTGGTTACATTTCTGCTTCGCGCGGTCAGGAATCACAATATGCGGGAAGACAGGCAACCAACTATCCAAGAAGCGTCTAACCTATATCAATTATATATAACCTTACAAAAATCTTGACTCTCGTAACTGTAGGTCATATTTTTAAACATTTTAGTACTGGGACGCGGTCAGAAATTACAATATTCAGGGAGAGAGGCAATCAATCGTCCAAGAAGCGTCTAACCTATTTCAATTATATAACTTTACAAAAATCTGGAATCTTGTAAATGTAGATCATATTCTTAAACACTTCAGTAGTGGGACGCATTTTTACCATGAGTTTTGGGTATGATTAGATGATTTTACTTACGTTAAGAAGGTTGTATGTATGTAGGTCAGAAGATTAATGGTCAAAGTCTTTGCTATTCTACTATCCACACAAGTTTCTGAAGCTGTTTAAAATCACCAAATAGTAACCGGAATAGATAGAAACCTAACCTAATTTAACCTAATCTAACCAAATAGTAACCAGAATGAATATGAAAACGCGTTATGGTACTGAAAGGGTTAATCACTTCAGCGCACTATCTCCACTACTTTCTATGGCTCTGACGGAAGTGTAGTGGTTTTTAAAGGTATTTTATGGCTCTAGTGACAGATTAGCGAGTTATCTACTGTATTAACTAGACAAACACTCTTGAGAAGCCGGATGATAATTTCTTTGGTCTTTAAGAATAGTCGTGGTGAGTGAGCAAAATGTTTCTGAATATGAGCTTCTAGTCCTCCATGGCCTCTGTATTTTGTGTTTATAATGCCGTGTATTATGTATTCAGCTTCTGGTCCTCTGTGAACTCTGTATTTTGTGTTTATTGTGCCTTGTGTGTTTTTTTTTATCATATTTTTCTTTTCTTTTTCTTTTTATAGTATGTGATTTCTGCTACTTTTTTATGTAAGTTTTCATTTTTATTTTTATCATTTAGTTAGTAAGATATCACGTGTCATCTTTCTGTGGTGCTTGTGTTTCTCCGGGTTTATTTCTCCATGATCCTTGATTAATGTGGTGTTATGTTCTCATCTTTCCGCTTTTTTTCTGGTGTTTTTCTTCCCCTCCTTTGTTACGGAGAGTTTTTTTTTTTTTATTATTTAGTAAGACATCACGTGTCATCTTTCTGTGGTGCTTGTGTTTCTCCAGGTTTATTTCTCCATGATTCTTGATTAGTGTGGTGTTATGTTCTCATCTTTCCTCTTTTTTCCTGGTGTTTTTTTTTTCCCCTTTGTTATGTTCAGTCATTCTTTTGGTCGGTGAGACGTCGCGGTCTGACTTTTAATTCTCTTCGTGTTGTTTTTATCTTACATTAACTTCGTTCTTGTTGGTTGATAATCTTTTTTTTTCTTTTTCTTTTTCTATCTTTCTACTTTTTCTCATTTTTTTGTATCTAAGTCTTTCTTTCCTTTCTTCTTTCTTTCTTTCTTTCTTTCTTACAATATTTTTCTTTTTTCTTCTTTTTTTGTCTTGTTCTCGTCGTCATCGTCGTCGTCGTCATGGTCCTCCTCTTCCTCCTCCTCCTCTTCTTCTTCTTCTTCTTCTTCTTCTTCTTCTTCTTCTTCTTCTTCTTCTTCTTTATCATCATCTTCCTCCTCCTCCTCATCATCACAATCTTAAGAAATGGTCCAGACACTAAGGAAACACAAGACAGAACTAAACCCAAGAGTAAAATGTTTTGCATGATACGTATACTACAAGCTCACTCTTCACTCCAAACTTCTCACTTTGTTCCTCTCAAGATTATAATAGCGCCCCC
>NC_059271.1:4485000-4522500 GCF_017591435.1 Portunus trituberculatus | reverse complement strand
ATACCCTGCTCGTGTTTTTCGTTTGGCACCATTTCAACATACAAGGTGCAAGCTTTTCATATTAGTTATAGTAAGTTATGGTAAAGTTAAAGCAGGGGTGTGGAGTCGGATTTTCAAAACTCCGACTCCGACTCAAGGAAATTTAAATGTTGCGACTCCGACTCCGACTCCGCTTTTTTTTCTCTCGCTGATGAGACCTTCTTGGCATCTGCTGAAGAGCGTTGTCAGCCTAGCTCAGCAAGGAGGAGAATGGAGACACGTACACGACGCGTATAATACAGGATCACACGATGTACTAGTACCACACTCATTTTACCATCGTTGGATATCACTTAGCAATTAACCTCTATGATGAATATACACATTAGCTCATGCAAAACACCATAAAATATGGCAAAAGGGGATACCCGTATTATCTGCTGTCTGGGTGGTTGTTGCGGCATGTACCGCCTTCCTCCCTTAGGGTATATCCTCAACAAAATACAAAATAAAAAGCATGAAAAAAATATTAAAAATACCAATATTCCCGCAGACTGCTTGATTGGACACGTCCTCCACAAAGTCAATTTCTCCCAATTTGTAGGAATCTCCATCAAGTGGAACCTTTACTCGAAAATTTATCACGTGAAGGAGTCGCAGTCACTCATATTTTTACCGACTCCCACTCCGACTCCGACTCCGACTCCACACCCCTGAGTTAAGGTTGGCTGTTTTATTGGGAAAGTGTTTCAGATGAGTTTTGTCCCTAAGTAACAACAACACAACTGAACTGAAAGGAATATTGTAATCGTGCAATGGAGACATATCAATATACATGAGTGTCACAGTATCGTGTATTTTGAATCTGTGTGTCTGGTCTTGTGAAGTTGTGACTCTCTCTCTCTCTCTCTGTCTGTCTGTCTGTCTGTCTGTCTGTCTGTCTGTCTGTCTGTCTGTCTGTCTGTCTGTCTGTCTGTCTTTCTGTCTTTCTGTCTGTCTGTCTGTCTGTCTGTCTGTCTGTCTGTCTGTCTGTCTGTCTGTCTGTCTGTCTGTCTGTCTGTCTGTCTGTCTGTCTGTCTGTCTGTCTGTCTGTCTGTCTGTCTGTCTGTCTCTCTCTCTCTCTCTCTCTCTCTCTCTCTCTCTCTCTCTCTCTCTCTCTCTCTCTCTCTCTCTCTCTCTCTCTCTCTCTCTCTCTCTCTCTCTCTCTCTCTCTCTCTCTCTCTCTCTCTCTCTCTCAAATAATAGGAAAATGCTAACCTCAAGAGAGAGAGAGAGAGAGAGAGAGAGAGAGAGAGAGAGAGAGAGAGAGAGAGAGAGAGAGAGTCACAACTTCACAATAGCATCAACAAACCAGGGGAGTATCTTCAAAGGCCATATTGAGGATCAGACTGGCTGTTATGTGTGTTGTCCTTATTAATGGTGTAGGATTCTTTTTATATTTTTACCAGATTCATGTAAATACTTGAAAATCCTCTTATATTTTTTAAACTATTTCCAAAAACACAGGAAAAGCTCTTGAAAATATCCGTATCCTCTTTAAACTACTACCAAAAGCATTAAAAACTCTTGAAAATCCCTGTATCTTTTAAAACTATTACCGGAAACACTGAAAAGAAACCCACTCATGAACACTTGGAAATCGTCGGAAGTTGGAACAGTCGAGGCCAAGACGTGGAACTGTTTCGATTTGTTGTTCTATGGCAGGTGTTGCTGGAGTCACCTGTGTGTGGCAACCTTCCCTACACCTATCATTGCCCTCTCACCCTCGCACACTCCCTCAATATATACTCTTCCACATTCTGGCTATGGACTATCACCACTTATATACTTCTCCCTCCCTCCCTTCCTTCCTTCCTTCCTTCCTTCCTTCCTTCCTTCCTTCCTTCCATAATCCCTTCAATTCTCTCTCTTCTATCTCATCTTTCTCTTTTCTGTCAGTGCCTTTTCACACTCACACATTCGCTCTCTCTATATATACTTCCACCTTCTGGCTAATGGCTATCATCGTTTAAATACTTCCTTTATTCCTTTCTTCCTTTTATAATCCCTTTTAATTCTCTCTTTTTCCTCCTCTACCCTTTTCTTTATTATCATTACTCTCTCACCTTTGCACACTCTCTCTATATATACACTTCACCTTCTGACTATACTTCTCCTATTCTTCCTTTCTTTTATAATCCTTTACAAATCTCTCTTCTCTTTCCTTTACCCTTCCCTATACCTGTCATTAGCCTCTCACCTTCGCACACTCCCTCCATATATACACTTCCCTTTCTAACTATGGGGTATCATCGTTTATATACTCCTTCCTTCCCTCTTTCTCTTTGTAATCCCTTTCAAATCTCTCTTTTCATTCTCCTAGTTTTCCCTACAGCTATCATTACCCTCTCACCTTCGCACACTCCCTCATTATGTTCACTTCCACCTTCTGGCTATGGAGTATCATCGTTTATATACTCCTGCCTTCCTTCTTTCTTCTATAATCCTTTTCAAATCTCTGTTCTCCCTTCTCCATCCTTCCATATGCATTTGTCATTACTTTTACACCTTCACACACTCACTTACTGTATATAAACACTTCTACCCTCTGTGTTTAAAGTGTCGTCTATATACTCTATCTATCCTTCTATTCTTCTTTCTTGTTTCTCCATAGCCTCTTACCAGCTCCTCTTTTCTTTCCTTCCGCTCCCCACCGCGTCAACACTCTCTCAGCACGACTGTCATCACCCTCCGCTTCACACACACACACACACACACACACACACACACACACACACACACACACACACACACACACACACACACACACACACACACACACACACACACACACACACACACACACATGTACCAGCCCATTTCAACTTTCCGTCCTTGAATGATCTATCGCCACATAACTACTTCCTACTCTTCCTTCCTCTTCTAACAGTCAGTATTCTCTCTCTCTCTCTCTCTCTCTCTCTCTCTCTCTCTCTCTCTCTCTCTCTCTCTCTCTCTCTCTCTCTCTCTCTCTCTCTCTCTCTCTCTCTCTCTCTCTCTCTCTCTCTCTCTCTCTCTCTCTCTCTCTCTCTCTCTCTCTCTCTCTCTCTCTCTCACATCATTATCATCGCGCACCATTTGTCTACCTATCTTCTTCCCACCAACAATACCACCACCACCACCACCACCACCACCACAACCACTACTACTGATCATCAACCACCCTCGCTTCCTCGCTTCCCTGACCACCCTCACCATTACACCATCATATTCTTTCAGCCATTACTACTTTCATCATTCTCAGACACATATCCATTATCATCCTGGCTCTGGCACTTGCTGTACGGGCTAAGGAAGGAACGATAGAAAGGAAAGAAGAAAGGAAAGAAGGAGGAATGACTATATGATGTAGAGTAAAGAAAAAGTGGTTAGTCTTGACGTTATCATCATTAACCCCTTCAGTACCAAGACGCGCTCTCATATTCATTCTGGTGACTATTTGATGATTTTACACAGCTTCAGAAACTCATGTGTGGGATTAGAATAGTGAAGACTCTGGCCACTAATCTTCTGACCTCCATAGACCCTTCCTAATGTCAATAAAATCGTCTAATCACTCCCGAAACTCAAGGTAGAAATGCATCCCAGTACTGAAGGAGTTAAGTTGCATTTCACTACTTTTTTTTTTTATCGTCTAAGCGCGTTTTGCTGTTGAAATTGTCTTAATACTATCAATATCTAGGTTTTTGTTTTTTGTATTTTTCTCTCTCTCTCTGTCCATTGAAGTAATTTCCCCGCTAGCCTTCACTCCTGTAAGCCACGAGTATGATAAAGGGCGTGTAACGAGCGTAGTTATAAATTTGTGTGGAGGGAAATGTGTTAGAATGGCAGGGTTGTTTTAGTGTTCCTTTGATGTCAAGCCGCCACCGTCGCTGCCTTTGCTTCTGTTTCTGCTTCTACCACTGTCACATCGCACCTTTCTCTCGCACGCCTTTATTGTGCAGTAATACGTGCGCACTTGTTGTTGTTGTTGTTGTTGTTGTTCTACACCTCCTCCTCGTTCTTTTTCTTCTTATTATTATTATTCTTATTCTTAATTTTCTTTTTCTTCTTATTCGTCTTCGTCTTCTTCTTCTTCTTCTTCTTCTTCTTCTTCTTCTTCTTCTTCTTCTTCTTCTTCTTCTTCTTCTTCTTCTTCTTCTTCTTCTTCTTCTTCTTCTTCTTCTTCTTCTTCTTCTCCTCCTCCTCCTCCTCCTCCTCCTCCTCCTCCTCCTCCTCCTCCTCCTCCTCCTCCTCCTCCTCCTCCTCCTCCTCCTCCTCCTCCTCCTCCTCCTCCTCCTCCTCCTCCTCCTCCTCCTCCTCCTCCTTCTCCTCCTAGAAAAATATCGCGTCATGACCAAGAAATACAAAAGAAAATCAAACAGTATCATAATTTTAGGACATCCTTCCCAGAGTTAATGTGACCAACTTTATCACACAAGGCCTTCAGTATAATACACTCGCCACAACTTAGAATGGACCACCTAATCCGCCTAATCGTCAAGTTATTAAGTTTTATTCGTAGTGTAAGGAAGAAATTTTGAAGATCTAGAGAAAGCAGTCTATTTGGTGGATTACGATGGCATTGGCGGAACAGAATCGTGGGTTTATAGAGTGAACAGATACTTATTAGCAGAGTTTTCATTACTAGAGTTTAATTTAATTGTAAAGATAGAGATGAGAGGGAAATATAAGAAGGAAAGTGTGGATTTTGTTGATGGGAGGGATGGAAGGAGGGAGAAACCGAAAGAAGAGAAGGATACAGAATTTTGTGTAGGTGGAGGTAAGGAAGAAGAGAGAGAGAAATAGATAAAAGAAAGAGATGATTAAAACTAAAAAGGTGTAGATATTTTTTTGATTCGTTTAATTGTGAAAGGTATGACAGAGAGGGACGTGGAGTACTCATATGTTAAAACTTGTCTTCACTCCATTGTAAAATCAAATGGAAAAAACGTCATCAGTGCCTCTCATATTTAGCTAAGTTATTATTCCCGTACATTTGTTATTGATTTCCTCCAGATCAGTCACCGCCAACCGACAATAATTTATGAGCTGCTTTTTGAACTACATTTTTTTTTCCAGCCAGTCTTCCTGATACACTGAAAGATACAAATAATGCCACAGTATCTACATAGCTTTGATTTGCTACGAAATTGACTAAAACTGCAGTGCGTCAAGATATTTTACTTCAAAAACTAAATATTTCAGGAATACAAACTTCAGAAATACAAACAATGCCACAGTGTCCTTATAGCTTTAAATTGCTACGAAATTAACAAAAAATACTGCAGTCCGTCAAGCTGTTTTAGTTGAGAAATAGCGAGGTGGCAAGTGTACGTAAACCTCAACTCGGTTACATAAACACAACATGAAGCCTCGAATCCACGAGAAGATAAACGCATTTCCTTCCGCAGCACGTAACCAAAACACTCTAACCCACAGAGCTCACCACTAACACTGGACATCACTAACACTTCTACATCATCACTCACTCCCACATCCTGCATTCACACCAGCTCATCAATCACTACCACCATCACCACCACCACCCACTAACCTCTCAAGACCAGCCCTGCAAACCACAAATGTTCACGTTCTTTGCATCTTACACCGATTCGCCCGTGGAACCAAACCATTTCCTCCTTGCTCTTCCCTCGTCAATAGCTCCAGTGGCGGTGATGACACGTGAGTCGGTATATTGAAGGTTGGAATAATACTGATCCCGTCCCGCCAAGAATACGTTCCTCGTGATGTTGTGTGTTTTTCCTACTTGTGAGTGAATCTGAGTGAATCTGTTATGGTGGTGAGAGTGATGGCTGGGGGTAAAGGGTTGTTTCTTGTCTCGCTACTTGTTGTTTGATTATTTTTTTTTTAGGGGGGGCAGGGTGACTTGTTATTTAGCTGTAGATTCTTGTTGCATTTTATATTGATGTTGTTGTTGTTGTTGTTGTTGTTGTTGTTGTTGTTGTTGTTGTTGTTGTTGTTGTTGTTCTTCCTACTACTGCTATTATTGTTACTATTATTACTGTTTTCTTCATTATTGTAGTTTTATTATTATTATTATTATTATTATTATTATTATTATTATTATTATTATTATTATTATTATTATTATTATTATTATTATTATTATTATTATTGTTGTTGTTGTTGTTGTTGTTGTTGTTGATGTTGTTGTTCTTATTCTTCTATTATCGTCATTATCATTATCATCATCATCATTATCATTATTATTATCATCATTATTATTATTTCTATTATTATTATTATTATTATTATTATTATTATTATTATTATTATTGTTGTTGTTGTTGTTGTTGTTGTTGTTGTTGTTGTTGATCTTATTATCATCATTGCTATTATTATTATTATTATTATTATTATTATTATTATTATTATTATTATTATTATTATTATTATTATTATTATTTATTATTTTTGTATTATATGTTTTTAGCATTATGTTTTTAAGCTTTATATTTATTGATATTTAACTTATTCACATCATACAATTTCCCAGTCTTATTTAAAATTGATATATCGACTGTTATCAGACATTATCATCGTGTAAATTTTGATGTTTTTACTTCACGTGTATCATTTTAACGTAACTGTAGAAAATATCTCTGCTGAAGCTGTAATATTCACTATCCTGTTGGAGTTACGTGAATTTGAGTTAGAATTTGTGTTCGTGCATGGCGAGTGATGGATGTATAGCGTGAATCAGGGGACTTGTCGTGCTCACAAGGCTTAGGTTTCTTCGTTCTCCTTCCCATTTTGTATTTCCATTATTCATCCATCTCCTTTCCTGGTTTCTTTTTATCTTCATTTTACTGCGTCAGCTTACCGCGAATTGAGGGCGGGAGAGGCGACAGATGAGAGGAGATGAGTCTGCGCATCGCGGTGGGAAGTGTCGCCCGGTGTGAAATATTGAGATGCTAGTGACGAAGGTGTCTTGTGTTCCAGTGCTGCTCGACGTGCTACCATCAGATCCCGCCACCAAACTAATTGACTAACTGTGCACCTCATCTGTGTGTGTGTGTGTGTGTGTGTGTGTGTGTGTGTGTGTGTGTGTGTGTGTGTGTGTGTGTGTGTGTGTGTGTGTGTGTGTGTGTGTGTGTGTGTGTGTGTTAATGCATTTCTTTTCCCCATTCCTCTGAGTGCCTCCACCTACGCGTTACACAGCACATCACCATACTAACAGGCATTCATATCCTTCCCTGCAAACAATGGCAGCCGCAGATTACTCATTCCTTTCTCTTTATTTCTCACACGATGGTTACTTTTCTTTTACTACTACTACTACTACTACTACTACTACTACTACTACTACTACTACTACTACTACTACTACTACTACTACTGCTGCTGCTGCTGCTTCTGCTACTTCTACCTCTACTACTACTACTACTCTGCTTCTGCTACTGCTGCTTCTACTTCTGCTTCTGCTGCTTACTACTACTACTACTACTGCTACTACTACTACTGCTGCTTCTGCTACTGCTGCTGCTGCTGCTGCTACTGCTGCTGCTGCTACTACTTCTACTACTACTACTACTACTACTACTACTACTACTACTACTACTACTACTACTACTACTACTACTACTACTACTACTAGCATGTCAAGGAGGAAAAATTTTGTTGGCTTTTAGAATCCCATGAAAAAATATTGTTCATGAAAAAATATTCCTACTGTTTCATCAATTTCAACTATAGAATCTTTATTTTAACGTTATTTGCTTCGATTTTTCAAGTTTTTTTTTTCTTATCTGTCTTCACTTTCATATTTTTCCATACTTTCATCTTTTTTTTCACATAGTTTCTTTTACTTTTCCCGCCACTTTCTGATGCTTCTCTCTCTTTTCGTTAATATTTTTCCACACTCCCTTTCTCCTTTTAATCTATACTTCAATAATGTTGACGTCGATTTCACAAGTTCTGTTCTTTCTTACCTGTCATATCTTTCCACCTTTCTTCACATAGTTTCTTTTCAGCAACTTTCAAATACTTTTTCTCTCTTCATTATATTTTTTCCACACTTCCTTCCTTCTTTTCTTCTTTGTTATAACTTCCCCGTTTGGACTATGATAAGTTTACCTGAGTGTCAAGCATGAACTATTTATTACCTTGTCACTGCCTTTGTTGTGTGAACTGCGAGGCGGCGAGGAAGACTGGGGTGAATGAGGCAGTGATGATTGCAGGACAGGGAAGGACTGCTTGTGGGCGACGGTGCTCATAAAGGCCTTGTTAGTTATATTCCTCCTTTGCAACTCTTCGCTTCCTTTTATTTTCTTTCCCATTTTCCCTCGTTCTATCTTCCATTCTTCCAACCATTTTTTTCTCGTAATTTTCTCTCTCTCTCTCTCTCTCTCTCTCTCTCTCTCTCTCTCTCTCTCTCTCTCTCTCTCTCTCTCTCTCTCTCTCTCTCCTTCATACCTTCCTGGCTAGTTATGTTCATCCTTCGCACAGTTTCACTTCCTTACATTTTATTCTTTCCCTTCCCTTTTTCCTTTCCTTTCGATTTTCTCATTTTTCCTCCTCTTTCCATTTCTCCATCCATTTTTTTTGTAGCAATTTTCTCTCCTCGTTTTATATGTATCTTATTTTACTTTGTACCTTGCTCTTCATTATCTCTTTCTCCTTTCCCGTTTTCTTTTTTTTTTCTCTTTCCACACATCCCCCTCCATCCACATTGCTTCTTTCTTGCCGGTCTCTACCACTGTGTCCATTCCTTTCTCTCTCCTCTTAGTGTTCATTGCTTCCCTGTTCTACCATTCCCTCTATAGTGTCTCTTCTCTCTTCTCTCCATCTGTCTCTCCTCTCTCTCTCTCTGCTTCACGTGCTTTTGGGTCACTGTTCCTGCCGTCACTGTGTTTGTGTGTGTGTGTGTGTGTGTGTGTGTGTGTGTGTGTGTGTAATTAGTTTATAAGTCAGGTTTATGAAGTGTACATTAGCGAAAACGATGACAGTACAACATTTTCACGTCCATCTACTTAACTAACAAGCCTGTGTGAGTGCGCGGTTCCTAGCCTCTATACGTGCACCTGATCTTGTTTCCAGCTGTGTGTACCGTTAGTGTGCACGTAAGTACTGGCGTGTAGGTAGTACAGATAGGGACGTGGGTGATTTATGTTTGTAGGTAGACGTGCTATGTGTGTGTGTGTCGCCCGGTCGCCTCTACCATAAGGGCGTCCTCCCGCTATGGCACTTTATCACCGCGAGGACCATCACGCTTACTGGCCAGACCGCAGCCCCTATTTTGTGTTACTTCTCGCCGCGGCCGCCTCGCTCTGACGCCCGCGAGGTGGTGTGGAGTATAGCCAGTGGGTCCCCGTTACCTCCCGGCTCCCTATACATTCATTCAGTTTCTTACTCCCTATACACTCATTCAGTTTCTCATTTTCTACTTTCATTTTTCTATTTTTTTTCCAATCCGTTTCTAGTTTTTTTTTTTTTTGTTCGTTTGTTTTTTTTTTTTTCTTTTTGCGTATTATTTCTTGTTTTTTTTTCATCTCTCTTCTTTTTTACATTACCTTAGAATTGGTGTTTTTCCTTCTTTGTTTTCAATCTGTTCTTCCTTTCCTTTTTTTTTCCTCTGTTCTCTATTTTCTTTGGACATTATTTTCAATTTTTTTATTATTGTTTTTTTTCTTTATTCTTTATGTCTCTCTCTTTGTTCTTTTACTATCTTGATATCGATATTTCCACTGTTTTTCATTACTATATTTGCCTTCCATTCATTTTTCATCACATTCCAGTCTTAATTTCTAATATTCATAAAATTTTCAGTTCTGTTTCCTAATTTTTCTAAACGCATCCCTGAATTAGATTTCTATGTCGCGTTTCACTCCCTTCATCCATTCTTTCCATACATCATCTGTTGCTTTTCCTTCTCATCACTTACTCGTATTCCTTTGTCATAATTTCTAACCCATGCTTCCTTCTTTCATATCCTTTCTCACATGCTATTATGCCTTTACTCCTCTTTTACTCTTTCCCTTCATTAATTTCTCCCCTCCGTTCACCTATTCTCGCTGTCTCGTTCTTGCCTCTCAACCGCCACGAGTCCACGATAATGCTTAAGTCTCGTTGTGTGTTTTAGTAATCCAAGTCAAGTGGTCAGTTAAGGGAGCTGCTCTTGTTGTGGTTACTCTGTGATATTTCAATGGAGACTAGTGTGTATTGCTGTGTTGTTACGCTTTCTGAATTTCATAGTTTGTAATTAATCTTGTGAAACTATGGCCAAGAAACTATTATTGCTGCTACTATTATTTTTTTTCTTCTTCTTCTTCTTCTTCTTCTTCTTCTTCTTCTTCTTCTTCTTCTTCTTCTTATTATTATTATTATTATTATTATTATTATTATTATTATTATTATTCTTGCTCTTGTCCTTTTCTTGTTGTTGTTGTTGTTGTTGTTGTTGTTGTTGTTCTTCTTCTTCTTCTTCTTCTTCTTCTTCTTCTTCTTCTTCTTCTTCTTCTTCTTCTTCTTCTTCTTCTTCTTCTTCTTCTTCTTCTTCTTCTTCTTCTTCTTCTTCTTCTTCTTCTATCATCATCATCATCATCATCATCTTCTTCTTCTTCTTCTTCTTCTTCTTCTTCTTCTTCTTCTTCTTCTTCTTCTTCTTCTTCTTCTTCTTCTTCTCATCTCTTCTTCTTCTTCTTCTTCTTCTTCTTCTTCTTCTCTTCTTCTTCTTCTTCTTCTTCTTCTACTTCTTCTTCTTCTTCTTCTTCTTCTTCTTCTTCTTCTTCTTCTTCTTCTTCTTCTTCTTCTTCTTCTTCTTCTTCTTCTTCTTCTTCTTCTTCTTCTACTACTACTACTACTACTACTACTACTACTACTACTACTACTACTACTACTACTACTACTACTACTACTGTCCCTTTGACTTTATCTCGCCCATGATGGAGAAAGGAAGAAGAGTGCTGGGAGAAGAGCGAAGATGTAAGAAGTGAGAGTGAGTGATGACTGTACATGAGGGAGGAAAGGAATAGAAGGGTGAAGTATGAGTATGGTAGAAAAGTAGAGGGAGAGTTATATGGAGCAAATGGAAAGTAGAAAGGTGTATAGGATTGGTGAGCACTGGAATTGTGTACAAAGAGTGTGAAAGAGAGATATGATAATGCTTAGCTCAGTAAAGAAGAGAAAGGTGTGTGGGGTAGAAGCGAACCGAAGGAAGAGTGTATTTGGGAATGTGTGATAAAAGGGACGCAAGAGACAGGTGTGGGAAGCGGCTGTGGGAGGAGGTTGTGATGAGTGTGAGGCGTGTGGGAGATGTGTAATTCAGTGGGTGGGGATTTGCTTGGGAGTGTTGGTGATGAGTGCTGGAGCTGAAGAGTGGTGGGAGGAAGAAGATGTCTGCTGAGGAGTTGTTCGTGTGATTAAACAGAATATACTCGTAAAGACACATACACACACACACACACACACACACACACACACACACACACACACACACACACACACACACACACACACACACACACACACACACACACACACACACACACACGCCACGTAGTGTAGTGATTAGCACGCTCGACTCACAATCGAGAGGGCCGGGTTCGAGTCCCGGCGTGGCGAGGCAAATGGGCAAGCCTCTTAATAAGTGGCCCCTGTTCACCTAGCAGTAAATAGGTACGGGATGTAACTCGAGGGGTTGTGGCCTCGCTTTCCCGTTGTGTGGAGTGTGTTGTGGTCTCAGTCCTACCCGAAGATCGGTCTATGAGCTCTGAGCTCGCTCCGTAATGGGGAAGACTGGCTGGGTGACCAGCAGGCGACCGTGGTGAATTACACACACACACACACACACACACACACACACACACACACACACACACACACACACACACACACACACACACACACACTCACTCTCTCTCTCTCTCTCTCTCTCTCTCTCTCTCTCTCTCTCTCTCTCTCTCTCTCTCTCTCTCTCTCTCTCTCCATGCACACAAACACACACATTTATACATGGAAACTTATAAACACGTGAAGTAATTGAGGAGTGCATTACTGTTCGTCACTGAGAGGAGTGCGGTGTGTTGATGGTCTCGGAGGCAATAAAGACACACTGCTTGGAAGTGAAAATGCTTTCATCCAAGCACATTTCCGTCTCGTAATTCCTCGCAGCACCAAGAAAGGCTCCACAACTGACCGCATGACGAGGCGTCTCAAAGGAGGCGCCTCTTGATAACGTCACTCGCCTCGTGAGATTCGCCTCGCTACACTCACGAGTCGTGCAGAGACGGATGTTTTCACCGCAATTTGAGGCAAACCACCATGGTAATTCGTATTTAGCGTGATAGAAGATAATTATCATATACATGTCGGAGTATTATCGGGCCAAAGCGGCGAGGCGTAGGAGATACTTAAGGATAGAGAAACACCTTAGGGAAGCAGCCACAACCTCTCTCTCTCTCTCTCTCTCTCTCTCTCTCTCTCTCTCTCTCTCTCTCTCTCTCTCTCTCTCTCTCTCTCTCTCTCTCTCTCTCTCTCTCTCTCTCTCTCTCTCTCTCTCTCTCTCTCTCTCTCTCTCTCTCTCTCTCTCTCTCTCTCTCTCTCTCTCTCTCTCTCTCTCTCTCTCTCTCTCTCTCTCTCTCTCTCTCTCTCTCATCAAGAGTGACTGTATCTTCATCAAGAGTGACTGTAAATTTCAACTGTCAACACATCACCGGACGCTCACTTGACAAACTAGCGCACCTGTCCACCCATTCACACACACACACACACACACACTTCGCTAGTCCTCATAACTCAGAATATGGTCAATACGGATACTATCTCGAGCGTGTGTGGATGTAACTGTTAGTGGTTTCAGATAGGGATGAGTCTGCTTACTTGGTGCGCAGCGTTTTGAGTTTCATTCCCACAGCCTATACCGACGTACGCCTCGTGAGTCAGGTTTAGATTACACGCTGCGGAGATCCATGTAGTAGGTACGCTTCCTAGAGCATTCTTCAGGCGTGCATTGCCATCATGGTCGCTGGAATCAATCAGTCATAAAGAGAGTCGTTATGGTGGGATGGTGGAGCGGTGGCTTGGCGTGTGGAGCTCTTCTTGTCATATGTTGGTGCTATGTCCCCTCGTGGCTTGGAAAAAAAAATGAAAGAAGAAAAAATGAATACGCAACACGTCATGCACCGAAGTTTTACCTCACGCAGATCTTCCACTTTCTCAGTTGAGCTTTTTTTTTTATTATTACCTCGTGTTTTTGTACTACGGCCTCTTTTATATATAGCTTTATAGCCTAGAAATTAAAAAGAAAGGAATAACAAACAATTCTATGTATTTTTCCTCTTCGCGTCCATGCAGACAAACATTTCACAGTGCTCCGAGTGACAAACCAGGGTGACCACAGCTATACAAATATCGAGAGAACTACATAGGAGCTGATCCCCGACTCTCGCAGTGTGGGTACTTAAAACACTTCTACATAGACAGGGCGGTAGCTGCGTGTAGCACCGCCATCAATCTCAATCATTCCCCTGCATACCGAAACACCCTCCAGCCTGTGAGAGACCTGTGAGGGAGCTGTAGGAAGCTGTGAGGGAGATGTGTGGAGATCTGGGTGCCTATGGGGTTGCTGTGGAGGAGATATGAAGACTTGTGGGGAGCTGTGGATACTTGTGGTAGGTGTCAGGAGCTGTGGTTATCCATGGGGGGGCTGTGGGGAACTGTGGTGGGCATGGGGGATCTGTGGTGAGCTGTGGAAAAAAGTGGGGTTGCTGTAGGGACATGTGGGGAGCTGTGAAGGACCTGTGGAATGGGTTAGGCTTTGAGGTGTCTTGGCGTGGGAACACATTTGCTCTGATCCGTCTGGGTGGACTCGCGTTGTATGATTGCACGTGTTTGATTTAGCTCCTCTCGTGACTGGAATACTGAACTCCTATCACCGCGAGGAAGGAAATTGTTAGGTTATAGAGTGGTAATCTAGTCACCCCCCCCCACACACACACAGATACTTCAGTCACGCAAGACGCACATCCGTAACTTCGCGTCTCCGTTCAGAGGTCCGCCAAAGCCTCACGTCCTCTCCGCCGCTGCTCTTCATCTTCTGAGCGATACTTTCCCTGCAATGGGGTCTGTTCTCATGCCACGCCCGTTATGATGGATAGATAGATAGAGAGAGTGCTAGCTAGATAGATAGATAGATAGATAGATAGAGAGAGAGAGAGAGAGAGAGAGAGAGAGAGAGAGAGAGAGAGAGAGAGAGAGAGAGAGAGAGAGAGAGAGAGAGCATTTTTTTCATCAGACATTTTTAGTAGTATAGACTTGTTACATACCCTTATTACTAGCAACACTGTATAGTCATGACGACGTTTTTGTTTTTGTTTCCTTGGTATTTTGATTCCCGCCAAGAATCTATCAAGGAAACAAAATGTAAGCGGGAAAGTTGTCACGTTTAGAAAATAATGAGGAAATACGGGAATCTGGAATAAGTTACCTGGCCGCTATGTGACTTTCCCTTCATGAAACGTACCTACTTATCGCCACGTGTTAGCACCATTTACGTATTTAGTTTTATCTTCCTTCCAAACTCCCTATTTATTCAGCAGTGACCTCGTGTTATCACAATTCATGTATTTATTTTTATCTTCCTTTCACACTCCCTATTTACTCAGCAGTGACCACGTGTTATCATTATTCACGTATTTTATTTTATCTTCCTTCCAAACTCCCTATTTACTCAGCAGTCACCACGTATCATCACCATTCACGTATTTATTTAGTCTTCCTTCCAAACTCCCTATTTACTCAACACTAACCACGCTTTATCACCATTCACGTATTTATTTTACCTTCCCTTGAAGCGCCCTTTAGACTCAACACTTGATTATTCAGTTTATTCCATTCTTTTACCACTTCACCCTGATGATTTTGCTTATGTCAACCTTGTTTTTTTTTTTTATACCATGTGGGCTTTTTCACGGGAATTGATGGGCTAAAGGGGATACTTTTTGGGGTACCTCCTATCTCAAAGCCCACCCGCTAGGAAACCCTTGCCCCGAGTGAGGAAGCCCAACCTACACTCGGACCGTGGACAGGATTCGAACACGTGCGCTTGGAGACCCCTCGGACCCCAAAGCACGCATGGTTCCACTGTACTGTGCTGCATAAACTAAACCTAGAGAATTGTGAATTTTATATAAAGAAAGTGAATTATACAAGACGAGATTAGGAATGTTGTGGCATATCTTGGTGGAGACTGAATGAAGAGGATAAGAACACAGGAAACTCTCTTGATTGTATTCCTGGTTACTTTTTGGGATTTGTTGGAAGGGGAAAAGATTATAGAAGAAAAGATAACGAAGGTAAGGGAAAATGGAAGGCGTTAGTGGTAGTGGTGGTGATGGTTGTGGAGGAGGAGGAGGAGGAGGAGGAGGAGGAGGAGGAGGAGGAGGAGGAGGAGGAGGAGGAGGAGGAGGAGGCGCTTATCATGATAATTGCAAGATTCTTTCAATGAGAGAGAGGAAATGAAAAGAAAAGCTCTATTTTTTCCTCCATAACATAAACTTTTCTTGTTAATAACGTTATGAGCCGCCATTCATCCCCATTTCTCTTGATTAATGGGTGTGTGGTGTTTTCCTTTTATCTGTTTAATTATATACAGGAGGAGATGGCTAACGGGAGTCGCAACCTCGAAAATGGGAGAGATCACTACTTCCACTATCCCTCAGTGGACATACTCCCATGTCCGTGATCGCCGTGCACAGACTTTATTGGCGCGACTGCGTATAGGTCACACGTACCTTACACAAAGGTACTGTTGACCAGGGACCCTCAACCTTACTGTGATGACTGCTTGGTGCGGCACCTGCTGGTGGAGTGCCCTAGTTTGATGGAGTTATGACACTGCTATCTCTACCGCTGTCGCGGTAGAGATAGCAGTGTCTATTATATCTCAAAGGTCCTTTGACCAGAGTGCCTGGCCCTGGGCCATGACGTTTTTAGGTTTTTGGGAGAAGCTTGCCTTCTCCCAAAGCTGTGAATTTTATTTTATTTTATTTTACTATATTTTATGAATTTTATTGTAGTTGTTTTTGTTTTGTTTTTTAGTTACCTTTAATTTTATTGTTTTCAATTGCTTTTAGTTATTTTATCATTTTTCTTTTGTCTTTTTTTTACTTTTTTATAATTTTGTTGCGGCGCCAAATAACCTTCGCCGTTGCGGCGCCTAAAACTAAATCCTCCTCCTTCAGGATTCGAACTCGTGCGCTTGGAGACCCCTCGGACCCCAAAGCACGCAAAGCCACATTGTCGTGTTCGTCCCTATCTTCCCTATCCTTCCCAATCTTCCCTCGTTTAGTTTCTGAATCCCTTATCCTTTTCTCCTTCATTATTTATTGATCTATTTATTCATTTGTGCATTTATTGATTACTTTATTATTTTTTCCTTCCAGTTTATTTATTTATTTTACTTATTTATTTATTTTTTTGTCTTGCGTTTTCAATTGCTTCCCAAGGAGTTCTTTTGCTTCGCCTTACTGAACACTCGCGGCTCTTCCCCGTAGACTTCTAATATCGCTTCACTTTACATGACTTGTGGCGGCAGTAGGGGTAGTTGTTTTTGTAGTTTTTGTTGTTGTCGTTGCTATTTTTGTTGATAGTAATAGTAGTAGTAGTAGTAGTAGTAGTAGTAGTTGTTGTAGTTGTTGTTGTTGTTGTTGTTGTTAATCTTGTTGTTATTATGATCCTTTTCTTTCTTTTCTCTTGTTATCGCTCCCTGTAAATCATCGTTGTTGGTGTCATTTTGTAAACTGTTCTTATCGTCATTGTCGCCGCTGTCATCGTTATTGTTGTTGGTGCTGCTGTTGTTGTTTTGATGTTGTTGTTCCTTTGCTTCTCCGCCTCCTTCTCCTCCTTCTCTTCCTCTTCCTCTTCCTTCTCCTCCTCTTCCTCCTCCTCCTCCTCCTCCCTATTCTTCTTCTACTTCTCATCGTCATTGTCGTCGTCATCGTTATTGTTATTGCTGTTGTTGTTGTTGTTGTTCCTCCTCCTCCTCCTCCTCCTCCTCCTCCTCCTCCTCCTCCTCCTTTTTCTTCTTTTCCTTTTTCTCTTCTTTTTCTCCTTCTCCTCCTCCTCCTCCCCCTCTTCCTTCTCATTTTCCTTCTCCTTCGGCTTTCCCTCCTCCTCCTCCTCCTCCTCCTCCTCCTCCTCCTTCTTCTTCTTTTCCTTTTCCTCTTCTTTTTCTCCTTCTTCTCCTCCTCCTCCTTCCTCCTTCTCATTTTCCTTCTCCTTCGGCTTTCCCTCCTCCTCTTCCTCCTCCTCCTCTTCCTCCTCCTCCTCCTCCTCCTCCTCCTCCTCCTCCTCCTCCTCCTCCTGTTGAAATTTTTAATGCTTCACCGTAGCGTGCTAAAAGATTTTGATACAGAAATCTTTATATTGGGCTTTACGCGAACGCCACCGCGAAGTTTGTTTCACCGATGAAAGTATGAGTAACATTGCGAACACTGATTTATTGAGCGGTATCAGGAAATATTCTACGACGATATCAGATAAGTTCCAGATGAAAAACTATTACGTCTTTCCCTCTAAAAAAAAAAAAAAAAAAAAAAGTGAAGGAAATGTGATGAAAAATGTGTCTGACGCGAAGAGGGAAAAAAAAGTTATCCAGGTGAGCGAAGAGACTGAACCTGTGCAGTACAGCATCAAGAACCAACAAAATCCAAATATATGATGAAAGACTGGTCGTTCATAGGCAAATATAAGACTGTCTTTACATAGCACTGAACCGATTCAGATTCAGTGGGGCGCAGCGCCTTCTCCTCGCGCTGAGAAGTGTGACGAGTAATTTGTGTTCAGGAATGTTGAGTCGAGTGCTGCAGACGGACAATATGAAAGCAGTCTCACTAATCGAACATACAGCAAGGAAGAAGATTGATTTTTTGTGGCCTCTGTGAAAATAAGATTAGAAGTCAAAGAAATGTAGATATTTTGTTATTTCTATAAAGAAAGTTGCTTATGAAATTAAAAGAAAAAATAATTGTAGAGTATAGTCTTGATTCTTAGTACTGTAGATGTGAAGCTGAGGTGCAGGATTAGTAGGACGTTGACTGTCTGACTTAACAGAAATAAATGTACGTATTGGGAGAGAAAACTGAGGCGAGGCACGTGGAAGGAAAGAATCGTAAGGCGGTTACATTACAAACTAAACATTCCAAGAAGGGTCGTCATAAAGACAGACACCATAGCGACTAATAAGTGTTCCTCGCCCTGCCGCAAAGTCAAAGCTTTCCCTTCACTCTCCATCGCCGTTAACTTTCATCTTCTAGTGCACCAGAACCACCGTCGCCATCTGCCCTCTGGTTACTGCCCTTGGCCCGTTAAAATTAATCTACCGATACACGGCCAACACCGCCCACCGCCCACCATCTATCGTTGTCCCCACCAGTGCGTCACGCCCAACCGCGATGACTACGCTACTCTCTGAACATGACGCGCTCTCCCCTTCTCTCTTCTTCCTCCAGCGTTCCGTATGTGCCATTCATCACCTTAGCTTCTACTTTCCTTCCATCGCCATTTCACATTTTTAAGTAGACCTTTGTTTCCCACCTCTACCTTTATCACGTTGTATCTCCACCCACCTGTACAGTTATTAAGGTGCACTTCCCTCCCTCTCACTTCCTTCTTTCTCCCTGCCGACTCCTGATAAGCCAGTTCCCTCGTAAAGTTTCACCGTTAATACGCCGTAATCTTTACCCCCAAGGCACTGCAGTACTCAGTCTCGCTGCTAAGCTACAGAGGGACGTACTTGCAAGGCTCGTTATGGTGTAGACGGTACGCTTTTTTCCGCCAGCACTCATTCCCGTCACCTGCACTTCTTTATTCTTGCCATTAACTCCGCGAAAGTAGAGGGGAATGAGTGGTTCAGTATTTTTTCTCTCCATAGTCTCTCCCTCTTTGCGCTTCTTGCTCCTCGTGTGGTTACTGGTTACTGCGGGTCAGCTGCAGGTTGTGCTGTGGCCTGCGTGCAAATGGGAAAAGGAGGATTGATAGCAAAAGGGAGAAAAAAAAGTTATGAATAAAAATTGGCGCAAGGGAATCGGAGAGTGACTTTTGTGTTGCAACGTTTAATGGGAGAGGGATGATCAATAAGAAAAGGAAGATGAGAGTAGTTAAAAGGGAGGTTAGGTTAGGTTAGTTTAGGTACTACTCGTATATCAAGAAATGAAACGAGAAGGAAGGAGAAGAGGAAACACGGGAATATAGACACGGGAAAAGTACGAAGATGAGGTGAAGAATGACGTGCCATGCGAGGGAAATTGAGAGGAGTTTGGTGTTGACCGGAAACTTTGTGGTTGACGTAATGGTTTTTGTAGGAAATATCATAAGTAAGAAAGTGGTTGTCATTCTTTGGATAACGCTTCATTTATCAGAGTGTTATGATTTGTCTAATGTTTGAAACTCTCCTTTCTTTTTCCATTCCTCCTCCGTTTCTGTCTTCTAACCTGTGTCCCAGGGGCTTCTCAACCTGTTTTTCGCATACCCTAAGGTGCATACCATTGCATATTGAGTTAGTGTCATTAAATTAATATGTCAGATTACTGGGATTCGAGTAGATCAGGAGTTCTCAACCTCGGTTTCACAAGAAGATATTCAGAGGTATTTAGAAGGCTGATCTAATAATATCTTTGGCAGTAACATTGCATATTGAGTTAGTGTCAGTCATTAAATTAACATTCTGCTCAGTGTCAGATTACTGGGAGTTCGTGTAGATGGTCTTATATATAACTCAGGGGATTCTTAACGAGAAAAAGACTTGAGAACCCCTGCTCTGTAGTGTAGAAGGTGTTGAGATAAGACATCAACACCACTGAGAATGCTGCCCTGTGCTGCCTGTGTGTGGGTTTGGCGAGTGTGAGATCCTACAGTATTTGTCCCTTTTACTATTATAAAGGACCTGCATCACATCCAAATTGTGACTTTTCTTGTGATGGGATTATTATCTAAATTCTCGTTTTATTGATTTTTTTTTTGTGGTGATGATGCCACGAAATTGGGAAGCTTAATCAGTCAAATAACTGATTAGTAATATGTAAATTAAAATATCTATATGTCCATTTTCCAAGAGACATGCATCCCACGGCCAGAGCGCCTCTATGCTAGTCACATGAAAAAAAAACTAGCTACAATATGAAACAATACAAATATATAATAATATGAGCATAAAAAGTAACACGATAATGTAAAGAGAGCTGTAAGAAGCCATCAAGCCGACATACATGTGCTAACCCTTGTGTGAAGTGTACTTATGACTACCTGTCATCCCCGTCCATTAATTTGTATTAATTTTCTTACAAAGTTTTTAAATGACTCGGCACTAACAACCTCATTACTAAGACTATACTCCACTAATCTACCACTATGTTTGGGAGTCAGTGTCTTATTTCTCTTTTCTAAATCCATCAAGTTTAAACCAGTTAGTTCTCCTATAATGATTACTGAGCCAGAGTTTTGCTTGAGCGCGGACACAACGGACAACAAGAGGAGGGAAAAGATTGGGCTTGTCGCAGCAAGTTGAATGGAAGAGTACGACCCACTCCTGCTGATTGAAGGAGTCCAGTGGCTGATGTGGATGTCCCTGTATTGTTAGAGCATGTCTGGTTCAAACTTTGTTGCTCCCTTTGTCTACTGGGGCGGGGCTAGGCGGACCGAGGCAGGCAGCGCTAATAGGAAGTTGGGGAGTGCGTGGGTCAGTTAGGCAGGGGAGCCTGGGGAGGTGATAGGGAAGCAGTGGAGTAGCGGTGCGAAACGCTTAGGAATGGATGCACTCGGTTGATCTTCATTATTTTGTCTTTAGGTTGTATTTTATTTGATTATCTATTTCTTTTTATTCTCGACTTTCCATCTTTTTTTTCCGTGAGTGTTTGTTTTGATGTGCTCACAGTATGATCATCAATACAGTGTTATCATCAATTTGAGGCGGTGATAGCAAACGAGTTGGATGCATTTAGGTGATCTTCCTTACTTTGTCTTTAGAATGTCTTTTTTTTCTACATTTTCTGGTTTTTGCACTGAGTGAGTATGTTTTGATGTGCTTAAGAACTATCAAGCAGTCCTCTCCATGTGCTGTGCTGAACCCAAACCTAGCAGAGGACCACCAGGCGATTTTTACCGCTCTAAAGCGAAAGCAACTGAGAGATAAGAACACCTTTTTCTTGTTTATTGATAATACCTTATACAAACTACACTATTCTGGCTAAGTAAATACATCATGTTATAATGTTATATATAAAAAGATTACATTGGTGTGCGTGTGTGTAGCATATTTGTGTGACAGGTACGAGTACAAGTGTGAGGAAAGATTAAGAGGTAAAAGATGTACGATTTGTATTTGTGGAGAAAGTACACAACACACTCATCTGCACTGCCGCCTGGATGGGGTTAATTAAGTAAGCTGAATCAAATTTGAGATGCTTATAACCAATGGCGGCTCGTTTGTAGGCACTGTGGAACTACAGCACCCCCTATTTACAATTGATATTATCGATAATATTCAATATAATGATTTTTTTCTTTAATTCTTTCCTTATACTTGCGTAATATATAATCCTTAAACTTAATGCCAATAGCAATCCCTCGGTTAAATAAAAAAAAATACAAAAATCTTTGTATGGAACTGCGCACAACACAGTTCCACTGGCGTGGAGTTCGGCTGTTTTGCGTGTGTGCACATAGGACATAGGAGGCTTTTCTTTGTGCAGAAGAGGAAACTGGCCAAAGGCAACAAAAAAATGGAAAAAAAAGGTCCACTGTTTTGCCAGTTCCCTTAAAGTTCATAAGAGTTATCCAGAAGTGAGGGGCAAAAGTCATGAAATCTTCCTCTTAAAAGAAGTCAAGTCGTAGGAAGATGGAAATACAGGAGGCAGGGAGTTCCAGAGTTTACCAGAGAAAGGCATGTATCATTGAGAGTACTAGTTAACTCTTATTTTAGTGAGTTGGACAGATAAGGGGGTGAGAGGAAGAAGAAAGTCTTGTGCAGCGAGGCGCAAGAGGATAGAAGGCAAGCAGTTAGCAAAATCAGTAGGGCAGTTAACATGAAAACACCGATAAAACATAGCAAGAGATGCAACATTCCGGCGGTGGCTGTGAGGGAGAGGGAGCACTGTCGTGTCCACAGTGCCGAGTGCCGACCTTGGCGCCCTGGTGAAAGGTTGCATTATTTCTTTATTGTGAGTGTGTTGTGCTTAAAAAAAAAAAAAAAAAACGGGTACCAAGGGGAAAATTATTCATCTTTTCGCACAAATTAAAACAAGAAGAGTGAATTTAATTTTAAATGAATGGATTAAGATTGAACTGTGACACTTTAGATAATAGTAATTAAAAATGTTTCATTTTCTTCTTTTTAGGAAACAATCAAGTTTCTGAATGAATTTTCTTATACTTTTGTGTTTCCTTTTACAAAATATTAAAACAAGGCTAAGAATTTGTTAGAGCGGCACCCCCACTGCTATCACTGCTTAAAAAAGAACTTTAGCGAGGCAAGACCAGCAGCCTTTGTCGTGATCCAGCTCGCCGCAGTGACGTGCGCCAAGCAGTGCAGCGGTGCAGTGTGGCAGCAGCAGTGTCGCTGAGGCTTAGCTCGTGAGTCTCTGGAGTAGCGAACACAATGAAGATATCAGTGTCCTGCAAGTCTTCCTCTGATCAAAGTAGGAAGCAGAAACATTTTCATCGGTGAAGGCGAAATACACAGGCACTGACACTTGGATAGACTGTGTCACTCTTCAAATGCCATACACGTACCAGGCAAGGAGGCGCCTCTTGCCTTCTGGCCCGTCCACACCATCCTTGTGGCTCGCTGCCTGTTGTTTCATCCAGGAACATTTCTCAACGGAATCCACCGCATCTTAAAAAGTGTACAGTGCCACCTTAACAACTAACTGCCCCCACGCGGGCTTCTCTATCTCTGCTCCCGCTGAACAGCGCACTAATGAGGTCCACCAACCTGGCCGTGACAGTTCCTCACCATTCAGTGGGTCATTGGTCCACTCAGTGGTGGCTGGTCTGTTCACAGTCACTTGAGATCACAGCCATCTGTGGTTCACTGCAGCTTTCTTCACTCATAGGTTCTGCCAACCCATCACAGGGACTTAGTATGAAGTAATTCCACTAACCCATCAGAGGGGTTCAATAAATCATCCCTTACTGAAGAGGTTATGCCAGCACCTTCCATAGGGTTCAGTGTAACTGTCTCTCACATCCCCCATCAGTCACTGTAGCTCTCCCCCCCTGACAGGGCTCTGCCAAGCCCCATCAATGTGGTTCATAGTTGTTCCTACTGAAGGAGTTCCTCCAATACTATCACTACTGGAAAGGTCCAGTATACCTCCCACTGAAGGGGCTCTGCAGCCCATCAGAAGGACGCAATATATCTCTCCCATCAGAATGGGATGCACCAATCCCATCAAAGGAATCTTACCTCACTGAAGGGGTTCCACCAACCCTCCAGACGGCTCAATACATCCTTCCCCAAAGAATGGGATGAGTCACGGAGTCACCCCGTCGAAGGGGTTTGATACAGCTTACCCTATTCAGAGGAGTTTGACCCGTCTCTCTCCACTGGAGGGGCTACACATGCCCCATCAGAGGAGTTTGACCTGTCTCTCCACTGGAGGGCTCCACCTGCCCCATCAGAGGAGTTTGACCCGTCTCTCTCCACTGGAGGGGCTACACATGCCCCATCAGAGGAGTTTGACCCGTCTCTCTCCACTGGAGGGGCTACACATGCCCCATCAGAGGAGTTTGGGACGTCTCTCTCCACTGATGGGGCTCCACCTGCCCCATCAGAGGAGTTTGGAACGTCTCTCTCCACTGGAGGAGCTCCACCTGTCCCATCAGAAGAGTTTGGGACGTCTCTCTCCACTGATGGGGCTCCACCTCCCCACCAGAGGAGTTTGGGACGTCTCTCTCCACTGGAGGGCTCCACCTGCCCCATCAGAGGAGTTTGGGACGTCTCTCCATCAGAGGAGTTTGGAACGTCTCTCTCCACTGATGGGGCTCCACCTGCCCCATCAGAGGAGTTTGGGACGTCTCTCTCCACTGAAGGGGCTCCACCTGCCCCATCAGAGGAGTTTGGGACGTCTCTCTCCACTGATGGGCTCCACCTGCCCCATCAGAGGAGTTTGGGACGTCTCTCTCCACTGGAGGGCTCCACCTGCCCCATCAGAGGAGTTTGGGACGTCTCTCTCCACTGGAGGGCTCCACCTGCCCCATCAGAGGAGTTTGTGACGTCTCTCTCCACTGGAGGGGCTCCACCTGCCCCATCAGAGGAGTTTGGGACGTCTCTCTCCACTGGAGGGCTCCACCTGCCCCATCAGAGGAGTTTGGGACGTCTCTCTCCACTGGAGGGCTCCACCTGCCCCATCAGAGGAGTTTGGGACGTCTCTCTCCACTGGAGGGCTCCACCTGCCCCATCAGAGGAGTTTGGAACGTCTCTCTACACTGATAGGGCTCCACCTGCCCCATCATAGGAGTTTGTGACGTCTCTCTCCACTGGAGGGGCTCCACCTGCCCCATCAGAGGAGTTTGGGACGTCTCTCTCCACTGGAGGGCTCCACCTGCCCCATCAGAGGAGTTTGGGACGTCTCTCTCCACTGGAGGGCTCCACCTGCCCCATCAGAGGAGTTTGTGACGTCTCTCTCTCCACTGGAGGGGCTCCACCTGCCCCATCAGAGGAGTTTGGGACGTCTCTCTCCACTGGAGGGGCTCCACCTGCCCCATCAGAGGAGTTTGGGACGTCTCTCTCCACTGGAGGGCTCCACCTGCCCCATCAGAGGAGTTTGGGACGTCTCTCTCCACTGGAGGGGCTCCACCTGCCCCATCAGAGGAGTTTGGGACGTCTCTCTCACTGGAGGGCTCCACCTGCCCCATCAGAGGAGTTTGGGACGTCTCTCTCCACTGGAGGGCTCCACCTGCCCCATCAGAGGAGTTTGGGACGTCTCTCTCCACTGGAGGGCTCCACCTGCCCCATCAGAGGAGTTTGGGACGTCTCTCTCCACTGGAGGGCTCCACCTGCCCCATCAGAGGAGTTTGGGACGTCTCTCTCCACTGGAGGGCTCCACCTGCCCCATCAGAGGAGTTTGGGACGTCTCTCTCCACTGGAGGGCTCCACCTGCCCCATCAGAGGAGTTTGGGACGTCTCTCTCCACTGGAGGGCTCCACCTGCCCCATCAGAGGAGTTTGGGACGTCTCTCTCCACTGGAGGGCTCCACCTGCCCCATCAGAGGAGTCTGGGACGTCTCTCTCCACTGACGGAGCTCCACCTGCCCCATCAGAGGAGTTTCAGATGTCCCTCTCTCCACTGATGGGACTCCACCTGCCCCATCAGAGGAGTTTGGCGCGTCTCTCTCCACTGGAGGGCTCCATCTGCCCCATCAGAGGAGTTTGGGACGTCTCTCTCCACTGGAGGGGCTCCACCTGCCCCATCAGAGGAGTTTGACGCGTCTCTCTCCACTGGAGGGGCTCTATCTGCCCCATCAGAGGAGTTTGGGACGTCTCTCTCCACTGGAGGGCTCCACCTGCCCCATCAGAGGAGTTTGACGTCTCTCTCCACTGGAGGGCTCCACCTGCCCCATCAGAGGAGTTTGTGACGTCTCTCTCCACTGGAGGGGCTCCACCTGCCCCATCAGAGGAGTTTGGGACGTCTCTCTCCACTGATGGGGCTCCACCTACCCCATCAGAGGAGTTTGGGACGTCTCTCTCCACTGATGGGGCTCCACCTGCCCCATCAGAGGAGTTTGGGACGTCTCTCTCCACTGAAGGAGCTCCACCTGCCCCATCAGAGGAGTTTGGGACGTCTACCTCCACTGGAGAGGCTCCACCCGCCCCATCAGAGGAGTTTGAGATGTCCCTCTCTCCACTGGAGGGCTCCACCTGCCCCATCAGAGGAGTTTGAGATGTCCCTCTCTCCACTGGAGGGGCTCCACCTGCCCCATCAGAGGAGTTTGGGACGTCTCTCTCCACTGCGTTTGTCTCCGCCGCGACCAGGAGGCGTACCCGCCTTGGCTGCGGCGCCAAGGGTCTGGCTCTGCCCCCGGCGCCAGGATCCACCTCGGTCCGTGTTAAGGCGACACGCGTCGCCTGACTGCCGAGCTCCTTTGTGCCATGCAGGAAACTTTTTCCTTACGCTTACACTTTTTTAACCTTTTGGGAAATTTTAATCCGATTTCTCATTCACTTGGCGGGTGTGTGAGGGAATGCAAGAAAAGAGGTGGCGGCGAGGGAAGGAAGAGTAGAGGAAACAAAGGGCGTGTAATGCCCACACATCCAATGTTCTAATGGTCAAATGTCTCACATGTTTTCTTCACTATTTTGAATTTTCTGTGTTGATACTATTAGCGAGTGGACTGCCACGGGGGACTTTGACCACCTGAGCCTCCATAGCAAGGCATGACCTACTGAGCTCTCAGGTGGAAGAACTGAGGCATAATTGATGAATGGTGCTATAAACAAAGAGCTTAACACACACACACACACACACACACACACACACACACACACACACACACACACACACACACACACACACACACACACACATACACACAGTCACACACACGCCCTGTAGCTCAGTGGTTAGAGCGCTGGCTTCACAAGCCAGAGGACCGGGATTCGATTCCCCGGCCGGGTGGAGATATTTGGGTGTGTCTCCTTTCACGTGTAGCCCCTGTTCACCTAGCAGTGAGTAGGTACGGGATGTAAATCGAGGAGTTGTGACCTTGTTGTCCCGGTGTGTGGTGTGTGCCTGGTCTCAGGGCTATCCGAAGATCGGAAATAATGAGCTCTGAGCTCGTTCCGTAGGGAAACGAATGGCTGTCTCGTCAGAGACTGCAGCAGATCAAACAGTGAAACACACACACACACACACACACACACACACACACACACACACAGACACAGACATGGCTAGGATAGGCTGGGAATTGCAATCTTAGTGAGTTTTATTTTCGCTTTTATCTCTCTCTCTATTGATTCACTATTAGCATTGGTGATCGGAAAGAAAGTAGCACGAAAAAAAGCAATGAAAAAAAAATTGCTAGAGAATAAAGAATCAAGGAAAAAATTCACAGTATTAGTTTTATTTAGGAAAAAAAAGTAACAGTAGCAAGAAATTCACAGTACTAATTTAATCTAGGAAAAAAATAATAGTGGCTATTTTTTTAGATAAATACGAAAGGAAGTACGGTTAAGTTGGGTTGGGTTGGGTTAGGTTAAGATTGAGGTTAGGTTGGCTGGGTTGGGTTGGATTTGAGTTAGATTAGGTTAGATTGTGTTGCGTTAGGTTAGGCACAGTATACACGGTACACACCACGATGAGGCCGCCGCGGTGAAAGAAAGGGCGTTCAGATGAAAGTGTTAAGATGTGTATCGTGTGTGTGTGTGTGTGTGTGTGTGTGTGTGTGTGTGTGTGTGTGTGTGTGTGTGTGTGTGTGTGTGTGTGAGAGAGAGAGAGAGAGAGAGAGAGAGAGAGAGAGAGAGAGAGAGAGAGTCAGGTGCTATGAACTCATACTGTATCAGCATGAAAAGATCCCACAGTGCATGGCCTTCCTCGTGTCACCTGGTTCGGCCCCAGAAATGGAGGGCGGTGTATTAAGGAGTTAAGTCACGGTTTCTCAACTGGGGTTCCTGGAACCGTAAGGTTCCCCAAAAGCTCCTTAATGGTTCCGCAAGAACAAGTGAGATAAGCTAATGCACTTTTGAATTTTTATTTAATTCCATATACCTAATATAACTAAACACGGAGTATAAGAAACTCCTTCTCCTGTATAGCAGTACCAGAACTCAGATCCAGCGATCATCGCCCCTTACGTTTCACCATAAACTTTGACAATTGTAAAGTGAACGAAAGTAAAGAAAAAGTGCCGGTCTATCGGCGTGCTAACTACGTAAGACTTCGCATGCAGCTTGTATCCATTAATTGGAATATACTGCTGGAATCACCAGATGTAAATAAAGAACGGGAAGTGTTTGCTACAAAAATAGATAATACAGCTAAGTTGTGTGTACTGCTACGTAACAGAAGAAAATAAACACCAAACCGAAATGGTGGAATCACAAAATTAGAAGCTGTCCTCTAGCAAAGAAAGACGTGTACCACAAATATAGATTAACACAACATGGTAATGACAAATTAGAGTACGACAGATTGCGTAGACGAGCAAAAACGATGATAAGAAGCAGCAAAAAATTTGTTGAAGCTCAAATTGCAAACTCCTGTAAAACGAACCCAAAGGAATTTTACAGCTATTTAATATCTAAAAAAGTCTTAACCTCAACAATTGGTTTGCTAATAACAGAAAATGGCAACCAAATAGATCACGAAGTTGAAATTGCAAACATCCTTAACAGATTCTTTTCAACAGTCTTCACGACTGAAGATGTCCAGAATAGCCTGCCCACGGCTGTGCTTCAAACACGTGGTAACACATTGCCTGACTTCACGATTACAGAAAATGAATTCCTCTCAGTCATAAAAAGCATGAATGTAAACAAAACACCTGAGCCAGACAAGTCTTCTGAAAGAAGGGAAAAATGAGCTCGTGAAACCACTTACGATTTTATTCAATAAAACCTTTGTTGCCGGGAAAGTCTCCCACGAGTGGAAGCTAGCTAATGTCATGCCCATTTTCAAAAGCTTTTGATATGTCTAACGCAACAGCAAAAGTTTTACCGAAATCTCTAAAAGAGGATGACCAAGACTCTGTAAGGAAAGACAGAAGATCACTAGCAGAGCTGCCTTGACCCGAAAACTGTTTCATGAGTTACTAAATACAGAGAGGCCCTCTCATCGAGTTGGAACAGGAAGTTAATAGTAGTCTCTCTCTCTCTCTCTCTCTCTCTCTCTCTCTCTCTCTCTCTCTCTCTCTCTCTCTCTCTCTCTCTCTCTCTCTCTCTCTCTCTCTCTCTCTCTCTCTCTCTCTCTGTGTGTTTGGATTCATGCTGAGCTCAAAGGCCTGTCTCACTGTTGTGTCTCGTCCTTATTGTGTCTTGGAATAAACTTGACATGATTTTTAAAGATATAATGTAACGTCCTCTTTCTCCATCTCTTCACTCATACAAGAAACAGACAAAGTTTAAAATTCAAATAATAAAAACGAACAACTAATTCTCTCTCTCAAGAAAAAGAAAGAAACAGAAACGGTAGGAAAGAAAAGAATGGTAGGAGGAAGCGATTCAGATTTAGACTCATTAAGGATTTGCTTGTTGTTTTACACTCTGCCACATTAAACATTCCGGAGTGACTCAGCATCAGGTGATTATCATTATTGGTAGTGTCACGTGGCATACTAATACTCTTCAAAATTCTTATTTCTTTACTGTTTTTTTTTTTTCAGAAGAGTGACTCCCAAATCTGTGGTGAGTGTGTACAGCTTTACTTCAACGAAAGGTGATGTGCCCCAGTGTACGAGTATTACCCTTCTCCGCCATTCTTACAGTGACTGAGCCTCTTTCACTGCTACATTCTGTTTTTACGTGTTTTGTAGTGCTTCACATTTTGCAGACATCAGCAACATTTTTACAGCACTTACCAACGTTTTACATCCCCATACAGCAATTTATAGTAGTCAGCGTTAACAATATTTTACAGCCTTCACCAACATTACACAGCCGTTAGCAACATTTTACAGCCCTCAGGAATATTTTACAGCTCTTAACATTTTACTGCCATTACCAACATCCAAGGCAACACTTTAAAGACTTTAACAACATTTTCCAGTCTTTACCTCAATGCACAATGGAAAAGGAATATCACGAGTGTATATCACTTTTTTGCCACTGATATAGATGGCATGGTATTTGGAAATGTTGAGCTTCATGATACTTAGGGTGTGTCTACACGATCTAACATTGTTACTATATCATAAGGCGAAGCAGGATGATGTCATAAATGTTGTAAAGTGGAAAGTGGTACCAGATGAAGTTATACACCATAGTCTCTGTTCACCAGACAGACTGGCAGACAATGTTCGAAGCTGATGTTCATTGCAAAATAGGCATTGAAGTTAGTGTTAGTGTGGGTTTGAGAGACAGGTGGTTGTTGTTAGCGTCTAGTGTGGTACTTTATAACCGTGGTGCACAGTAAGATTTAAAATCCATCTTGAGAGGGGAGGCGAGACATAATCAATCAACAACCTAAATCCACCCGGTAAACAGATTTCCTTCTTCGTCCTATCAAGAGCCACTGGAATATTTTTACACAGGTCGCGGGCCATAAAAAACTAATATTTTCTCAACATTTTTAACTTACCTTTAATGTGCATTACTAATTTACTGTGCGTATTGAAGATTATGACGCTTCCACACTCTGAGTTCATTGATAACTAGGTAACTTAATTTAAATGACATGTAGCCCAGTACATAATATGAATATGTTATATTAATCATTCATGACTCTTATGTTTTAAGAAATACCATATCTGAACAGCGTTACGGGCCTTATACATCCCGGAGGCCGTAGGTTTCCCACCCATGATTTATTGCCGCGTTTCACCTTCGCATATGGCATAATCAGGTTATAAACAATAAACATATTGAGCCCCTCTTATAATCAAATTGTAAGATCTCCTCCTTCCTTCGACACAACTTCCCAGGTAATTATCCCATCATCTTCCTCTTCATTGACACTCAACTGGCTCTTTCTTCTACATTGAATTCCTTTGGGAGGGAGAGGGAGCCTGCTTGAAGTTTCCTGTCGTGTAGGGCATACGTATAATAGGAATGGCGTAAGCGAAATTCTCAGGATCAGTAATCAGGATAGAACAAGAAATTATGTAACTACGATAGTTGTAATAATGTCATTGTAATTGTTCATTATCATATAATACTCGCTGTCTATTTGTAAAATCGCTCGTGAATAAATTAATTTTTGACTGAAGTAAAAAAAAAAAATCGCCTCTGGCTTTGGTGGTGACTGTAGTAGTAACATTATCATGATGGCAAAACAGGTGAGCAACGATGGTGATGGTGGTGAATGGGGGAGGTACTACTGTCGGCGGCGGCGGTGTGTATAGCGGGACTAGCAATAGTAATGATAGTTAGTGATGGTGGTGGTGGTGGTGGTGGTGGTGGTGGTGGTGGTGGTCTGCCCTTGTAGTGGCTCTGAATGTATTAATAGCGAGAGTAGCTGCAGTGGCTGTGATATGGTGGTGCTGGTGGCTTGAGGGAAGGTGTGGGAGTGGCTCTTTTTGTCATGGGTATAGTGGTGATGGTGGTGGTGGTGGTGGTGGTGGTGGTGGTAGTGGTGCTGATGTTTGTACCGATTTTCTTTTGTTTGTATAAATGTTTGGGAGGAAGATAAGCGTGTCTGTAGTGTGTTTATTCATGTGGCTGTTGCAGGGAGGCGGTGGCATAGTAGATAGGGTGGTGAGCGTGGGATCGGCAGATGTCCACGCGTAGGTTTGAATCTCACCACGTATCGCCTTGTTATTTTGCCATTTGTCGAGTGGTTTAAAGTTACCTACATGTCACCATGATACCCCGGTGTTAGGTGGTTACACCGAAGATGCGCTTGGGTGGTGATATGTGCCCTAATATGGGTACCACTATAAATAAAATTGCCTGCGCCACTAACAGCGCTTCCAATAGTCTTCAAGTTACCTACAAGCGCTAGAGGACAGGACATAAAAAAGAAAAAAGTAGTACTGGTGGTGATAGTGTCTTGAGTAATCAGTGTAGCGATGGTCGAGGTGGTGTAATAGTAATAGTAATAGTAATAGTAATAGTAATAGTAGCTTAAGTCAAAATAATAGTAGTAGTGGTAGTAGTAGTAATAGTAGTAGTTGTAGCAGTAGCAGTAGTAGTAGTAGCAGTAGTGTAAGTAACAAAACTAGCAATATCAATAATGGTAGTGAAGGTGTAGTAATAGTAACAGTAGTAGTAACTATTGATGAGGATAGTAACAGTAGTAGTAGAAGCAGCAGTAACCACATATCGCCGTTAACAAATAGAGCTTAACCTCACAAAAAATCTATGACGCATGTGCCAGGAAAAGTCGTATATCTGCGAATCTCTCTCGAGTAATGTGTGTTGGGCGAGATGTGTTGCAGGAATAAGAGAAAAGGATAGACTAGCTGGCAATAGTGGCGACCTCAAATAACCACCTACAGAGTTACGTCTCCATGTCGTATGCAAAACAACCCTCCCAGTCAAGACACTTCCTTATTACTCTTTCAGAACAAGCTATTACTATTCAAATTCTCCTCATTATGGATGTTTTACTGTTCGCAAGATAATATGTTTTCATGAAGACATGCGCTGAAGAGGACACACACACACACACACACACACACACACACACACACACAGAGAGAGAGAGAGAGAGAGAGAGAGAGAGAGAGAGAGAGAGAGAGAGAGAGAGAGAGAGATACTAATATGAACTGGCAGACCACAGAGAGACAGAAAGACAGAGAAGTATGGTGATGTACAAATCAACATAGAGAAATTTTAGCAAACAGGCAAACATATATATGAAAAAAAAGCAGAGAGAGAGAGAGAGAGAGAGAGAGAGAGAGAGAGAGAGAGAGAGAGAGAGAGAGAGGGGGGGGGGAGGAGAAGAGGGAGAAACGAATCAGGGAAGTAAAGGAGAAAGGAGGTAAAAGCATCTACCTTTATGTGGAATTAACATCCGTAAAGACTTCCTGGGTTGGTCAAGTTCAATTTTATTACCCTAAAGAAAAGGGACATAAACATAGTGATGACGTTTATGATGGCATTCTCGTGTGTTCTCTACCTGTTGCTTTTCTCCGTTTCCCTCCCTACCTGCCTAGCTCGCTTCCGTCCAGTCATTCCTCGCCTGGTTTCCATATGTCATCTCTCTCCGTCTTTCTCTATATTGCATTCTGTCTCGGGCAAATAAAAGTTAGTATGTCTGCATCGTGCGTGTGTGGCGAGCTGGGTTATATGTATTCTCACATGTATGCGATAATGCAAAGTAATGTAGGCAAACGTTCTTGGAAGAAACTTAAGATTGTTACTTTTTTTTTTTTTTTCTGTTTAACCTTCGTGAGTCCGTTTGTCTGTCTGTTTGTCTGTCAGTGTGATTGTCTGTCTATGTGTTTCTGTGTCTTGGATTGCCACACACTCATATACATATTTCTCCTTTTCTGATCCTTCAAAAGAAATATTAAGGGTTATTGTTATTCGGTTTAATTCTATTGATTATAATATTATAACTTTATAACTTTACATACTGAAAAGAAGTTAACGTTTATCGTATTGTCAAGTAACAATAATTTATTTATCTCCAAAAGTGTTCACTTATCACGGCAACAAATAGTGAGATGAACCGGATAAAGACGAGATTTGGAGTACTGAATCCTTAAGCCGGGGAAATGAGCAGGTAATCATAAGAGGAGGGCAGGGGACTTTCTCGTGGCCGAAATGTTGCATATCTTGCTGTCTTCTACTGCTATTTTCACTCTAACTGGTTTTCTGATTTTCCTAATCGCTTGCCTCCTTTTCACCTGTGGCCTTGTTGAACCAAGCTTTCTACATTCTCTCACCACGACTCTGTTCATCTCTCTAATGTAATAGTTAACCAGTGCTCTCAGTCATTCATTCCTCTTCTGGTGAACTCTGGAACGCCCTGCTTTCTGTATTTTCTCCTTCCTGTGACTTGACACTTATTCTTTCTTTATATTGTTTACCTTAAATTTTCCATGATTCTTTTGTTTTCTCCTCCGGAACTGAATTTTTACTAGGCCTTCTTTTACGTTTTTCTTGCCTTTGTCTTGTGTCCCTCTTACATAGAAAACACAAATAATAATCAACTAGAGTTAAGAAATGGTGATGGCGGAGATTATCCTTCGTCTTTTCCAGAGCGACACTATAGTTTGTTGCGTCTGACTCTAGTACCTTACTGCTGTGTGTGTGTGTGTGTGTGTGTGTGTGTGTGTGTGTGTGTGTGTGTGTGTGTTATTCACCACGGTAGTTTTCTGATCACCCAGTCAGCCTTTCACCTACGGAAAAAAACTCAGAGCTCATACTGACCGATCTTCGTGTAGGACTGAGAGTACATCACACACCACACACACACACCGGGAAAGCGAGGCCACAATCACTCGAGTTAATTCCGTAACTACTTACTGCTAGGTGAACAGGGGGCTACATACATTAAGAGGCTCGCCCATTTGCCTCGTCGCTTCCCGGAAATCGAACCCGGGCCCTCTCGGTTGTGAGCCGAGCGTGCTAACCGCTATCCAACGCGCTGTGTGTATGTGTGTGTGTGTGTGTGTGTGTGTGTGTGTGTGTGTGTGTGTGTGTGTGTGTGTGTGTGTGTGTGTGTGTTTTAAGTAGATACGTAGGTAAACAACAAATGGATTATAATTCCTTCGATACTGTATTGAGAAGACGCTGAATATTGGTGGTCAAAATACGGCATAAGACGGCGAGATGCAAACTGTTAGATACAGCCAAGTGTAAATGGCCAACAGAGAATTATATATATATATATATATATATATATATATATATATATATATATATATATATATATATATATATATATATATATATATATATATATATATATATGATGCATAATCGTAATCATTAGGCATCATATTTCATAGCAACTGTTCTTGAGCATGTCATCGTTCCCAACACCAGCTCATTATCATGGACAGCATAATATGTTCAGTAAAGTGTCTCAGTATTTTGTTCCTAGTACTTAGAAGCATATCATGTGGTTGAATGTAATGACGAAAATTGTGATGTATCTCTCGGTTTACGTGAATCATTTGACAGATGCCTCGTTAGAAAAAAAAATAAAGAGGAGTAATGGAAATGTGTTTAGTAATGACGACGATACGGCGTGCTGCACCTGAAACTGAGGAGGCGGTGGCGACTCAGTGGTCAGCGCACTTACGGTCTTGAATTAGAATCCCACCGGAAACTAGTAATTGTTCAGCGATAGTCTAACGGGTGAAGATCACGACTGAGAGCACCTCAGTGAGGACGCGAGATGAGAGAGAGAGAGAGAGAGAGAGAGAGAGAGAGAGAGAGAGAGAGAGAGAGAGAGAGAGAGAGAGAGAGAGAGAGAGAGAGAGAGAGAGAGAGAGAGAGTGGCTTTACCCTTTGTGGGCGTTACTTAATAAAACAAAACTGCCGACCTTCTAAGTCTTTGAAAAACACATATAGACGCTCTGTGGTTTTAATACGTGGAAGAAATGTTCAAGAAGTGGATAGGATTGAATAAGATTGCACCACGTCAAGTTCCTCAGAGTTCTGTTTTATGGCTATCATTATTCATCATCTGCATCAAATAACCAGTAAATTCGCTTCCCGACGTAACAAGGTGGTGCAGAAACTTGATAAAACTAATCATATTTCAACAACTGCTGTGTACTTCATGAAAAGAGAAGGCAACATCACCAGTGATGAATTTACCCCTCTTTAAGTCACACAAGTTCTGAAAGCGGCAGCAGCAGCAGCAGCGGCAACAGCAGCAAAAGTAGCAGTGATGGTAGTAGTAGTAGTAGTAGTAATAGTAGTAGTAGTAGTAGTAGTAGTAGTAGTAGCAATAGTAGTAGTAGTAACAGCAACAGTAGTAGTTCTAGTAGTAGTAATAGTAGAAGTAGTAGTAGTTGTAGTAGTAGTAGTAGTAGTAGTAGTAGTAGTAGTAGTAGTAGTAGTAGTAACAACAGCAACAGTAGGAGTAGTAGAAGTAGTAGTAGTAGTAGAAGTAGTAGTAGTAGTAGTAGTAGTAGAAGTATCAGTGGCATTAGTAGTAGTAGTAGAAGTATCAGTGGCATTAGTAGCAGCAACAGTAGCAGCAATAGTAGTAGTAATTGTAGTAGCAGCAACAGTAGTATTAATAGCAGCAGCAGTAGTAGTAGTAGCTATACTAGCAATTTAACGCGTGCTTTAACGTAACTTAAAACACCTCTCTGTGGAGTGAAATGTTTACGTTTTCTCTCAAAACATCCTACTGTCTCCGTCCTGTGTGTGACTGTCAGATTTAAACTAGCACATTTCCTCCTGTGAAAGCATAATTGTCCGTAATATCACGCACACATCTTTCCATCGCAGTGATAACGCTCTCTGTCATTACCTGCTCCGGAATTGCTATGATAACTGAGAAATGGTGAGATTTCCTGTAATCAGACTACGTGACAGTACTGGCTAAAGAGACATGTTGTTGAAGTTAATGGATGTTTCTCGTTATTATTTTTTGTTAAAGTGAGTGTGTTCTGCATGTGGAAGCGATGGAGACCGCGGTAGAAAGAGGAACTTGGTGGAGTATCTGGAAGGGATATGTGAGTAAGAGGAGAATTGCAAGATGGAAGAGCGAGATATGAGTGATGGAAGAAGTGGAGCGAGTGGTTTTGTTGTTGTTGTGTGTGTGTGTGTGTGTGTGTGTGTGTGTGTGTGTGTGTGTGTGTGTGTGAGAGAGAGAGAGAGAGAGAGAGAGAGAGAGAGAGAGAGAGAGAGAGAGAATACAATATGTACAATCATTTACAAATCAGTACCCGAAACACACACAACCCAACCTGGCAAGAAATGGTCGGCACACCTTTGAGCCTGGACATGGTCAGACGTTGCGTGACTCGTAGCGGATGTGGCTGAGACAATCTGCATCTATGAGAGTCAAGTGGTGTTACCATTTTTGGGAGCAGCAACGAGCCACATCGCTGACACGTCCCAGGAGAGAATGGTCCGAATTACTGTAGGACTGGGTGTGCTTCAAGATTTGTAGGTGTGTCACTAAGTAGATGATGTTCCTCCACAGCAAGGTCCAGGAGGAGGAGTTCGCTATGTTGCAAGTTCGTAGAAGATTTGAAGGAAGGTGCTGCACTTGAGTATTTCTACCTGAGAGTCTGTGAAGTGTAGTGAGGTTGTGGTGCGTGAAGTTTGGTGAGGTGGTGGTGCTTTAGTGCCTGGGATGCATTCACGCGGCTAAGAGAAATGGAAACTACAAGAAGCATGTGATGTCCTAAGGCGGAATGAAATGTATGTGTAGTGAAATGTTGAGTACTTCTGACAATCGAGAAATCCTATGTTCGAGTCCTTCTTTGACCTGCGACGATATTATTATTATTATTATCTTTATTATTATTATTTTTATTTTTATTATTATTATTATCATTCATTCATCTTTTTTTTCAGATTGCAGCCGTATAAGTTGAAAATTCTACCCTATTTTGTGTATACCTTGTGAATGTGAACGCGTGTGTATGTGTCCTTCAAGAAATAAAAGTAATTTGTACCACATCGTGAGGAGTAAACACGACTAGGAGGTGTCAGTGTCAGTGTGCGAAGTGTTTGATGAAAAAAAAGCTCCACTCTATCGAGGATAATTTTCCAACAAAAGATTTCCTCAAGAATCCTGCCACGTTTTCTGAGTAACTGACATCTAAAAGCATTTATTTTTTTCTTTCATTTCTTGTATTCCTCTTATTTGTATTCATTATCTTAACCTTTTTATTCATATCGTTATTATTTTTCATTTTGTTGTTATTATTATTATTGTTGATATTGAACTGCTACTACTACTACTAC
>NC_059271.1:4457500-4480000 GCF_017591435.1 Portunus trituberculatus | reverse complement strand
AGAATCAGTACAGAAGAGAAGGACTAAATGGATGTTGTGGATGAGAGGAATTTCCTACAAAACGAGATTGAAGCTGCTAAATTTACATTCCTTAGAGAGACGAAGGTTAAGAGGGTACCTGACAGAAGTCTCTAAGTGGTGTACGTGTTATAATAAATAGGAAGTAAACAAAATTCCGATGTAATGAAAGAAAAAAGTTTGACGGGCAAGAATAAGTTTGATTTAAAGATATTTTTATATAACATTTACCAACAGAGAAAGGGGAGAGAAATTTCACCTCAAAAAACTTGATACGTGACCAAAAATATCCGTCAACTTTCCCTCTGTCCCACTGAAGCCCAGGCAGGCAGGGATGGTAGGACGCCACACGCTGCACTGCATGTTGTATTACACTAAAATACACTCATCTCATAATGACGCCTTCAGTATATTTGCAAGAATGAAGATACCGTACATGTACATATATTATTTCTAATGCACATTTCATCTCAAAAATATTCTTAAGTAACCAGGAAAACCTGCAAAAACATTTACGAGTAGGAAACAAAGCAGTTTACATTAAGAACCGCCAGGTCGCAATGCTCCCTCAAGCAAAGCCACCTGAGGTTCTTCCTCTTGGGTGTCAACCTCCGCAGACTTCCCCCAGACTGTTACATTTTGTCAGGCATTTCTTAACAACTTAATGATATGTAAACGGCATACAATACACCGTACTAGCAAGTTTGTCTGATTTGGTTGCAAATTCGAAAGCTTCGGTCCTCAGTCATTGTTTGCGTGTTCGGAACAAGAAGAGAGTGTTGTTTAATTTATGCAGAGTCATTGCTTGGAGGCGAGACATGCTGCCTCGCCGAAGTATTCACCAGCATGGACTGTGAACACTCCAGTGATCCCTTGCATCAATCGATGTGTAGAGGAAAGCTTCTACTCCTTGTAATTATGTGTCAGCGAGGACATATTGTACTCCTGTTCTTGTGTGAGTGTTATCATGGCCACACTACGGATAACAGTGTGTTACTTACTTGTTACTTGGGGTGTTTGTTCAAGGCTCTGCTCCACTGCGAGGCAGCGCTCAGCAGAGCCTCCCTCAAAAGCAACTAGCATCTCTAATTGTCTTTGATTTCCATGCCGTTAAAATCATAAACTTCCTTGAACAAATATGTCTTCAATTTCTTTTTGAAGATATCGATCCTGACACAACCTTTGATATCACTCGGCAGTTTATTGTAAATCCTTGGTGCGCATCTTACAAATGCTCGACATCCCATGTCAAGGTTATATCTTGGCTCATGTAGTCTGTATGGGTCTGCATCGTGTCTCAGCTCCATCGTAGTGTCATACATACATGAATATTCTGAACGGTCTATGGGGCCATTACAGGTCGTGTACTCATTTTGTTTCAAAGGACAGTGACAGCTTGCTTCTGCTGACGCTTGCTTGTGATTCCTCCGTGTATCGACTTACGAATAACTTTGTTATTTCTTTGTTGTATTCAGTGCATTGCAGATTACTTGCCATGATACTTTTCGCTTTGACAACATTCTGCAAGTTACCACCACTAGGCATATTTTGTGAATTCCTTTACTTTCATGGGGTGTGAAGACTTTAGAAGCAAAATATTTTTAAAAGACAGCTGACAGTATTGAAAAGACAGTCCTTGGTTTAATATTATCAGTATCACAAAATTGAGTATTAGCTGACCCATTCTTCCGATTCAATGGTGACAACAATATTGTTGATGCATTCACTGTTCAATTTTATCCACTAGTAGGTAATTTACAGACGACACAAAGACGAAACCAAATCACAAACTACCAAACACTGCTAAACCTTTTATAAAGAGTGAGACGAAATCTTCTACTTGATCTGACGAGTCTCTAAACAGCATTTCCTGGAGAAATGTAAAATTAGTCATGCATTTGTATATTCAGGAAGAATATGGAGAATAAGTTGGAGGTTGCTGAGATGAGAATGTTAAGTTGATGCTTGGTGTGACAAAGAGGGATAAAGTGAGAAATAATTTTAGAAGAGGAACAGCCAAAGTAACGGAGGTGACAAAGAAAGTACAAGAAAGGAGAATGCGATGGTTCGGTCATATCAAAAGGAGAGAAGAAGGGTATGTCGGCAGAAGATTATTGGATATGGAAGTGAAGGGAAGAAGACGACGTGGCAGGCCAAAGAAAAGGTGGAAGGATTGCATCGGAGAGGACCTGATGGAGAGAGGATTGAGTGGAGAGGAGGTTGGGGACAGAGCCTTGTGGAGAAGACTAGTGAGGAACAGCGACCCTGTATGAAAATGGGAGCAGCTGCAGAAGAAGATTTGTATATTCAGGAACAGTAAATACGAATATAACAAGTGCTTTATTTCACTTATTGGTGTTAAGATAGTGTTTTCGTTTTGGATAAAATTGTTTAGTTCAGCCACTTTCATTGTGTGTGTGTGTGTGTGTGTGTGTGTGTGTGTGTGTGTGTGTGTGTGTGTGTGTGTGTGTGTGTGTGTGTGTGTATGCCTGCGTGCGTGCGTGTGCGTGTGTGTGTGTACAAGGCATTTTCAAAGCATACTGAAGGTTAAAGTAACACGTCATTGGCCAAAACTGAAATGTCGGACAACCATTGATAAAGCTGCTGTTTTCTCCTCCTGCCGCCTCGTAATGGGCGTGACTGCTTCCCTGCCTCCGTATTCGTCACAGCCGCAACAACCACCACCGCCTGGGCACGCTCACCTGTCGCCCTCAGCAGGTGCTCTTAGACGCTCCACACTCGAAACTCGATATCAGTCAAGTTCACATCATTGTTCTTGTTCATCCATCAGCAAGGAAGTGCATGATGAATCGCTGTAGTTTTTTGTGTGTATACCAGCCTTTTTTCCAGTCATTTAACGTATGGGAAAGTCTTCCTTGTAACTGTATCTGAAGTCTTTCATAAGAAAATAATGCTCACTTAAGTACTTATTTTCTGCACTTAAGGTTCTCGGCAGAAAAAAAGGGGGAGGGAAGTGTGATTGTAGACGATGCGTGAACTTGTCAGGATGAACACAGACATTACCTGCAGTCCATGTGTGTTGTGCCATCTCACTTCCCTGCGTCTCTCCTTTTTCTTGGCGGGGTCGCGGTCAAATACAGGGGGAGGAGACTTGAAATAGGTGGAAAATGGGCCAGAGGTGAAGTAAGGAAGTTAAAGGTTAACGTGATGTACATGGGATGCAGTGTTCATCTGTGCCAACGTGTCGGGAGTTCTGTTCTGTGTGTGTGTATGTGTGTGTGTGTGTGTGTGTGTGTGTGTGTGTGTGTGTGTGTGTGTGTGTGTGTGTGTGTGTGTGTGTGTGTGTGTGTGTGTGTGTGTGTGTGTGTGTGTGTGTGTGAACCGAATTTCGTGATGCTGCTTTGTTACAGTTAGGGTAATTCGCTGTCACTTGGGTGTGTTACGGGGCAAAAACTCCCTTGGTACGTTCATAGAGACGTAGTATACTGTTATGAGTTTCGTTCATTTTGATTTTGCATTTTTCTATTTTTGTCGTTTGTTTTATGATCATTTATTTGTATGTGATAATACATTTTAAAATTGTATTTGATTTATTGTTTCTTTCCTTATGATTTCTTGTGTGTGTGTGTGTGTGTGTGTGTGTGTGTGTGTGTGTGTGTGTGTGTGTGTGTGTGTGTGTGTGTGTGTGTGTACTGATGACTGAAATGCGATCTCTTTCTTACGGCGTCACTCCTGGGATGTCAGCGAGGCCCGCCGTGTCATTGTGTCATTCCTCCCGAGGCAGAGCAGCTTCCTCCCCACAGCCAGGAACATCAGTGCATTCATTTCCAGCCCATAAGTAACAACACTAATAACCAGTGTTCGTGTAGCCCAGGAAAGAGCTTTTTTATCGCAATGGGAAGCGGGGCCACCTTATATGGATCGCAGTTTGGGTACAACACTGTATAATATTCCAAAAGATGTTTAACGTGCTTATTATGAATGGAAAGGTGAAACTGTGCATCGTATCGACCCCAGGTCTATGTAAGCCCAGAAGCATCATGGCTCGAGTTGTTTGTATTACTTTAGAAAACAGTTCTTCAGATTTCTTTGAGAATCTTTGTTTGGAAGCATATCAATATAAATGGTAAGTTTTTTCAGTCACATAAGAGACTAAATTTAATATAAACGATATGAAGTTATCTCTAGAAAGAGAATATTGTGTCCTCCAGAGGCGCGATCTAAGTAGATAGGCTCCGATATTTTCTTTTTCTTTCTTCTCCATACGCCACACTTTCCTCTCACTTACAGACCCTCTTAGAGCTGAGGTAGATAATGACCAGTGTATTCTTTAGTAGCGCCTTGTTTCCCCATGCATCCTCCTGAGTGCAGATAACGTGTAATTATCGACCACACTATTTAATGCCAAGCTTCCTTGTTGATGCCTTAGTGTCGCAATTTGACTCTCACATTATTGAATTATCTGATTTAGGTGCAGAACAGGCTATTTTTTTATGCTGGAGGGAAAATAGGTCAAGGGCAACAAAAAGAAATCCCACTGTATTGCCAGTTCCCATAAAGATAATAAGAGTTATTAAAAATCAATGACAAATGTCTTGAAACCTCCCTCTTAAAAGAAGTCAAGTTGTTGAAGTAGGCAAGGAGTTCCAGAGTTTACCAGAGAAAGGTATGAATGACTGAGAGTACTGGTTAACTCTTGCTATAGATAGTTGGACAGAATAGGGATGAGAGGAAGAAGAAAGTCTTGTGCAGCGGGGCCGCAGAAGGGGAGGCATGCAGTTAGCAAGATCAAAAGAGCAATTAGCATGAATAAAGCGATAAAAGATAGCAAGATATGCAACATTTTGGCGGTGAGAAAGAGGCTGAAGACAATCAGTCAGAGGTGGGGAGATGGTGAGACGAGAAACTTTTCATTCCACCCTATCTAAAAACTGTGTGAGTGGTGGAACCCCCCCCTCCCAAACATACATATTTTTATCATCATATTAGACGCATTCCTTGATCGCGTCTTCTCTATCCAGTCCTTCAGCTTCCCACAGCAGCTACATAACTTACATCTTCTGTGTCACAATACTGTAGTTGCTGTAAGTCTCGCTTTTATAACATAAGGTCAATTACAACTCACTGCAGCGATCTTTCTTATCTCAACAACATTGCGAAATTGCAGAGTGGATGTGTGTTTCTCCACTAATATAAGCAAATGACACTTAAAGCAAGACATTGTTAAATACTCGCAGTAACATCCTTTAAAATATGTGAAATGACTTCACTTTGAGCAGCAGCAGCACCATGAATGTCACCGGGGCCTTGACGTGCTTGGCGGTGGCGGGATCCTCTCTTGGAACACACTATGGTGGAGAGGAAGGAGGAAGGGAGACGAATATAACACTGGGTGCAGTAATGTTAGTCTTTGTGTGGTAGAACAGGGTGGTTTGGTGGTGGCGTGAAGAGGAACAGTGATGAAGCAGGCTGAGAGAGAGAGAGAGAGAGAGAGAGAGAGAGAGAGAGAGAGAGTGTGTGTGTGTGTGTGTGTGTGTGTGTGTGTGTGTGTGTGTGTGTGTGTGTGTGTGTGTGTGTGTGTGTGTGTTTGAGTGTGAGTGCGTGTGTAGAAATGGTTTGTTTAGTCAGTGCCTGAGTCCTTTGAGGTGCGGCGGGCCAGCGTGTGCCTTGGTCGTCCTGGGCGGCGTGTGGTGTGTCAGCAAACACCACTAGAAGAAAGCACGACGGATTAGAAATTGTAGGAGGTTGTGAGGAGAATAAATGTGAGCTTCGACAACAGAAAAAAGAATAGCAAGAATATTTGGAAGAGCTCTACCAAAAAAGAAATGAATGAAAAGAAGTAAAAGTATTGAATTAAATCCGGTGTTCAGTAAAAGGAAATAGTTGAATAAACCTGAAATGGCTCTAATGCAAATTTCAACCTTTCACTTGCGAATTCCAACCCTTCACTCGCAAACAAGGCTGGCTAGCTGGGATGCATGTGCCGGAGAAAGACAGACGAGCATAAAGGAATAAGAGACCTAGCAAGAGTTCAATATTAAAAGAAGAAAAAAAAAGAAAGACGAGACTACAAAGATACCAGATCCGCAAAAAAAAAATACATAGAAAAGATAGAAAAGAACAAAACAAGAATACAGGAATAGGAATCTGACGGAAATTGATTAGTTGAGAGTTTCCTGAAAAAGACAGACAGAAAAAAAAGGAGCGAATACACAAATACCAGGCACGTCGAGAGTTTGTCTGCCTGAAATAACACAAATACTCCATGTTCACCTTGATGGGACTCAGTTAGTACACTAGAGCCTACGATTATTATCTTAGCCATGACCTATACTTTATAACCCACCCCCCGCCTCCCTCACTACCACCAGCACCACTACCATCACCATTACCACCGCCACCGTCACCACCACTACCACCGCTGCCGCTTCCATCACCGCCATAAATGTCCCGTGCCTGTCATCGCGCAGTTGCAGGTCCCGGTGTTCAAATACCAGACGTTTATATTATTGAGATGGATGTCTTCCTGAGCGTCAAATGAAGATAATCGCGTTTTCTTTTTCCTCTGCCGGGAGATTTCAGGACGACTTTATACACTTTTTTTCCTCTGATGGCTAGACTGAATACACTGCACGGATGTGGTTTGTCTTAGTGGATTCCTACAATGATTCCCCTGCACTTCTCCCGTGTACTTGTATATGTTTTTCACATACAACTTCCGTATGATCATATTTATGTTCACTTCTTATCAGATTTGTACAGCTTCCTAAATTTTTATTACATTCATGCAAAGTTTCTAACGTTCCTCTGTGGTAAAGATAAAGAATACTGTCACTATATTCTCTGTGCACCGCAAAGGGGGGCCAAAAGGAACGGTGCCAGAGGACTGAAAACTCCCTCACTGCACCAGGTCCCACACGACGTGAGAAGCCTTGATGCATGCCTGCTGTAGATTAGAATACCTCCTCTGATTAGATTTGTATACACCCTTCAAGGCTTTCTGTAAGTCCATCCATGTAAACCTCCAGTCTTTTACTCCCACTCACGCTTCACATGTCCAGTCCTGCTTTTTATGTAAGGGGAAAACTGGCTAAGTGCAACAAAAACGATTAAACAAAAAGACCCACTTAGATGCCAGTCCTGATGTACTCTTCACCTGAGTTCCTGGATCACATATACCTCGCAGCTACTAATGAATTTAAATTTTAACGCCTATGAAGATTAATAATGAGCACTGATCCTTTTCGTTTCAAATCCGGATGGCTTCCACACATGCCAAAGCCGCTCGGGAAGACAAGAAGTTTTTTTTTTTCTTTTATGTAAGAGGGAAAATCTGGGCAAGGGCAACAGAAAGAATGAAAAAAAAACATTTAGTTGTCAGTTCCCGTTGCCTCATTATCTGCACACCTGTCCTTCCGTCACTCCTTGTGAAGATATTTAAGTAGAGAAAATAAATTGATAATTAATTTATAATGAAAGGTTAAAGATATAAACGCTCCGACTAACATGTTGATTCTACGAGGATTGCAGGCAAACACCACCACCACCACCACCACCACCACCACCACCACCACCACCACCACCACCACCACCACCACAACAACAACAACAACAACAACAACAACAACAACAACAAAACAACATTATCACAAGCATCTTTCTTCTTCTAAACTTAAATGTCAGAATTAATAAACACACACACACACACACACACACACACACACACACACACACACACACACACACACACACACACACACACACACACACACACTTCTCGCAGCGGATCGTGACGGAGTGGTGGTGGTTCCCTCGTTGCCGCTGACTGGCGTGGCAGCTGCAGCAGGGCGCGCGGCTAATCCCTCAAAGTGATTCCAGAGGCGCTGCGTTCGTGTCTCGCCTTCCAGCCACACCCTACACACACACACACACACACACACACACACACACACACACACACACACACACACACACACACACACACACACACACACACACACACACACACACACACACACACACACATCACCATTTCCTGATTTGTGGTCTGATTCTTGTCGTTCTCCTGCTCTTCGATTCCCTGCTATTTGTGTTGATGGTTGCTGACTTTTATCTTTCCCGTCCTTCTTACGGTTCTCCAACTCCTTATCATTATTTCTATGTCCTGCTCTTCATCATCTTCCTCTTCTTTCTCTTCTTCGTTATTTTTGTCCTCCTTGTCCTCGTCAACGTTCTTTTCTTCTTAAGTTTACTCGTCTTGTTGTGTTTTGTCTTTCGTAATCTTCCTGTATTTCCTCCTCCTCCTCCTCCTCCTCCTGTTATTCACCTATTTTTCCTCATAGCTTTCCTGTTTTCCCTTCTCATACCTGTATGTAAATTCTCCTTGAGCTTTAGTGACTGATAAGTATATAATCAATTTCATATTAGGTGTTTTCGTGCTTTGAGGCATATTTGTGACGAAATTTCCCTCTCTCTCTCTCTCTCTCTCTCTCTCTCTCTCTCTCTCTCTCTCTCTCTCTCTCTCTCTCTCTCTCTCTCTCTCTCTCTCTCTCTCTCTCTCTCTCTCTCTCTCTCTCTCTCTCTCTCTCTCTCTCTCTCTCTCTCTCTCTCTCTCTCTCTCTCTCTCTCTCTCCATAATCTTTTCCTTTTCTCTTTTCCAGTTGACACACTTTTCCTTCTCTTCTTGTTATTTTTTTTGTTTAAATTTTTATTCATTTTCTTATCTTTTAATCTTTCTCCCTCTCTTCACTCTCACAGAAGGCAGACAAAGAGTAAGATCAAATAAAATGAAAGATTCACTAGTAACCATTCTCTCTCTCTCTCTCTCTCTCTCTCTCTCTCTCTCATAGCAGTGTCAGTGACTTGCCTGTGTGTTTTTTTTATAACATTTCCTGCGTTTTTTGCAGTCATGTATGTTATTGACGTTGTTCTTCCCACCTCGGTTGTTTCTGAGTTTGGTGGCGTAAGTATCGTTGTTACTGTCAATACACGGGAAATGTGTGGCACAAATAACCACAGCATCTCATCAACACGTCTTCTCTCTCTTTTTTTCGTCCTTGCCCCAAACTACACATTGTCATAGCAACAGGAAAACCTCACATCCCATCCCATCACATCACATCACATTGCATCACATCGCATCACATCACATCACATCACACCGTAGAACAAAGTGCATCGTGTTTTGGATTCTGAAACACTACACCACATTCTCACCGCATTCATTCCTGCTGATGTTTCACTGATTTTCAAGGGTGTTTTCTATGGGTCTTGAGACAGATTGAATACATTTCTAGGTTATTAACAGCAGAGACATTCTATAGAGGTCGGGTGGTCATGTCTGCGGCGCTTGTAGATAGTCGTAGGGAGAAGAAAATGTTTAAAAATACTCTAGTACGTGCCAAATTTAAAAATGCCCGCCAACTAAGCGTAAACATAATTCTCTCTCTCTCTCTCTCTCTCTCTCTCTCTCTCTCTCTCTCTCTCTCTCTCTCTCTCTCTCTCTCTGTTCTGGTAAATAGTTTTCCTGGAACACATCCCAAGATTTCTGCTGTTCTTGTTTTCTGTGGTGTGTGAGGTTATGCAGTGTTATGTTGTGGTAGGTCTGGTTAGGGTTGGTTAAGTAAGGTTAGGTTTGTGTTGGTTAAGTAAGGTCAGGATAGATTTATTTGGTTAGGTTATGTTTGGGTATGTTACATAGGACTGGGTAGGTTAAGTTGGGTTTATTTGGGTTAGGTAAGATAATTGGCTAGATATATATCATTAGGTTACGCTAGAGTGTGTTATATCAGGTTAGGTTAGGTAAGGTTAGGTTAGGCTGGGTTAGGTGAGGTTAGGTTAAGTAAGGTTAGGTTAGGTTAGATTAGTTTAAGTTAGGTAGAGGTAAGGTAAGGTTAGGTCAGGTTAAGTTAGGTAGAGGTTAGGTTAGGTTAGGTTAGGTTAAGTTAGGTAGAGGTAAGCTAGATTGTATTTGGTTATGTTTAGTTAGAATTAGGTTAGTTTGATTTAGGTTTGTGTAGGCTCGTTGTGTTACGTTAGCTTTATATTTTTTTTAACATGAGCCAGAATTTCCTGGCAGAATCTACATAACTTCAGTGACTCATTGTATGCCAGATAGCTGAAGGTCTGTTGTGTGCTGGTAAGGATTAGCGTTGCATTTTGTCCATTCCTTAAGCGTGATATCCGGTACACAGTTGTAAGTCTACCCTTATTGTCGTGTCCCTTCACGTGCTTCAATTCCTTAACACCTGCCGTGGTAAATATGCTAAGGCCACAGAGCTGGAAGGTATTTGCGTTGTGTTATTGTCACTCCTAAAGCGTAGTATCCGATGTGCGGTAACTGATTCGCCTTAGTGCCGTGTTCTATCGCTTACCTAACTCCCAAACACCCACCATGTAAAAGGGGAAAACTGGCCAAGGGCAACAAAAACGATTAAACAAAAAGACCCACTTAAATGCCAGGTAACCAAAAAAATGGGATAATTGTCTACAAACCTCCCTCGAAAATTGATTCAAATCATAGGTAGATAGAAATACAGAGGCAGGCATGGAGTTCCAGAGTTTACCAGAGAAAGGGATGAGTGATTGAAAGAGAATATTCGATAAAGTCTGTGAGGTTTGAGACGTTTGAGATGGATTATTTCTCCAGTGCATGATGTCAGCAGCATTTGCTATTGGGAAAATTCTAACCTGCTCAAAGAAATGCATGAGAAAGGAAGTAGAAAACAGATTAACTACTATTTTGTCAACATAAAAGATCAGGTAAGAAAAAGTTACATAGTTTTGCATCACTCAAACTTATACCAGGTTAGAGGTTTGTTAATTCCACCGGAGTGTCATGATGAACGCTAGCTACGTATAACTTGACACGGAGCTCCCTGACACGCCCTCTGTGTGTCGGAAGGTGTGATGAGAGTTTGCGTTGTGGTGAGGTTCGTTCCCATCCCGATTTCAGGTGCAGCGTGGTCACTTTTTTGCCCGCGAATGACGTGACTGGATGATGCAGTGGCAGAATTATCATTAGTATATTTACGAGTAGGTAATGTGTGTAAATTTTCTCTTTTTGTCAATAAGTTGCGAGTCATGCACAATCATGCTGCATAAAACGGAATGCCTTAATACTAAGACTAATAGTTAATCAGTTATGTTTTGTTTGACGTATACTGTATATCATATGAGGAAAATTGAGTTTTTCTATACATTCACAAGAATAAGATTCGCGAAATGTCACTCCACAAAATGAAACAAAGATAATTTACAGTACAAAATAAATGTTTGATCAATTTGCTTCTATCTAGGTTTCTTTTAATTAGGCATCCCAGTATAGAAAGCTGAGCGAGAAGAGAAGGAAAAAACTGCTTCACACCAATAGAGAGAGTGAGAAAGTGACAATATCTGCTAACCGCTGAATCATTAAGCCTGCAAGATTTCTAAGATGATGTGAGTAAAGCCTTTTTTTCATTCATTAACGTGAGTCATAGTCATATAACATCTGTTACGTGACCAAAACCCGCAAGCTTATTCGAAAAAAAAAGAAAGGAGAATCTGAGTTCCTTGACAGAAGAGAGAGAGAGAGAGAGAGAGAGAGAGAGAGAGAGAGAGAGAGAGAGAGAGAGAGAGAGAGAGAGTCCCGCAAGGATAACGAAACAAGAGGCAGTAAGTTCACGATTCTCATGTCATTATCTGAATCTGTAGATGATTGCACGATGTAGTGAGTAGCAAAATATACACAACCACTAAAGATAAACATATACTACCTACATTAGGGTCGCCAGGGTCACATTTATATACGATTTTCATAGTACATCTGGCGACACTGTGTACGAGGGCGCTGCTACACGGTGACCCGTGAGGTGCAGGGCAGAGGTAGGGTCGGGTGTGAGTGGTAATGAGGACCAGAGGTAACTGTGGGAATGAGTTGCCGTTTTCAAGTCAGGTCGGATCTTTTAGTTCCTTTCCTGCCACGTTTGTATGTACCTCGGCCACGCCCTCTACACAAACACTGCTTCACCTCCACCACCACCACCACCACCATCAACATCAACATCATCAGCATTACCAGTATCACCATCACGATTCTTTAAACACACACACACACACACACACACACACACACACACACACACACACACACACACACACACACACACACACACACACACACACACACAGACAGATGAATAGATAGATAGATAGTTTATTGATCACAGTGTACAGGAATATCAATCTTATTAACATTATAAAAAACTGGTGACCTCATAAAAAAAAAAACATAAAAACTATCCTGTAGTCCAAAGAAAAAAAGAATAAGTACCAGGTCAGTGTATGTAGCAGGAAACATATAAAACACACACACACACACACACACACACACACACACACACACACACACACACACACACACAGAAGTAACATCCTTTTCAGTCCCTTAATAGGATGAGATTCGTAGCCCGTTCAGATCATGAGAAGTTGTCGGCAGGTAGTGATCGTGAGCAAATGAATGGATGGTGCGGCGAATGGAAGACCACAGCCTTACCACATCACGTGAAGAGGCAGAGAAGCTTCAAACTCTCACTGGAATGTATAGTGGCCATTTTAATTCCACCTCGTGATCCTCAATACTGTGGTGGACAGACACTCCCCACACATTCTCACGCCTTTACTCACCAGCCCTAGCGTAACCATACACCCTATGATTAATTCCACACTCGCATACCCATACCTGCACCTCAGACCTTGCCGTAACCGTACAACTTTTCGTAGACTTTCTTACACTACACTTGTACCTGCAACCTCGACTGTAACCAAACAACCTTCCATACACTCCACACACACACACACACACACACACACACACACACACACACACACACACACACACACACACACACACACACACACACACACACACACACACACACACACACACACCTTTACCTACAACTCCTACCTTACATTCATTCCTGTACTTACAACATCTCCTGTAACCAAACATCCTTCCATACACTTCCATATACAAACTTTTACCTACAACCCCCTACCGTAACTACACAGCTTTCTTTACACTTCCTTACACTCGTTCCTTTACTTACAAGCCCTGCTGTAACCAAACAACCTTCCCTATTCATTCTTCTACCGTAACTAAAGAATCTTCTCTCCGTACCACCTTTGCCGCCACTTGCCCGTCACCGCGGAGGTCAGATCAGACTCGCATAGCAGTGATCCCGCGATGCCCTTGGCGGAGGGTGGGATGGAATGCCTGAGGAAAAGTCAGTTCTTATGTTAAGTCATATTTAGACTGAAAAAACACAAATGAAGCCAGGAAGTGAGCGTGTTCTTGCATGTGTGTGTGTGTGTGTGTGTGTGTGTGTGTGTGTGTTCAAACGTCTTACATCTCTCGCTCTATCTACCCTCCCTCCTCTTCTCTGTCCGTCCTGTCATGGCTCCCTCCTCCATCCTCCTATCAGTTCCTTCCTGCGACTCTCCACTAGACACCTTTCACGTCTTTTACCGTCACCTTGAGCTGCGTGGATGCTTCCCTGGGCTCCCCTCTCCTCATTTCATTCAACTCATAGAAAACCGGAGACCTTAATTAAGCACGCCAATGACGGCAAGAGGACGATCAACATATATGCAGTGCGACTTGGCAACTATGACTTCTGCCCCGGTGAGTAATATTTGCAGTGCCAAGGGGAAAAAAATGATAATGAAGACTAATCATGCCCTTGTGTAAATGTTCTCTTTCCACGGCGATCTGAGGAGAATCTGGGATTTTCCGATCACTTGTTGTCGATGTGTCATGAGGTGAAGGCAGCTGTGACACTCTAAGGTCACACTGCTCAAAGGGTCACGATAGAGAGTCCCATTGTGCCTAGTGGGTCACAGTGTTCCAGAGAAGTTATTCTGGGGCCACACTGTTTTTCAAAGGGGCCACACTGTTTTTCAAGGAGGCCACACTGTTTTTCAAAGAGGCCACACTGTTTTTCAAAGAGGCCACACTGTTTTTCAAGGAGGCCACACTGCTTTTGAAGGAGGCCACGCTATTTTAAGGAGGACACACCTTTTTAAGGGAGCCACATTGCTTTTCAAGGAGGCCACACTGCTTTTTCGTGGAGGCCACTCTACTTTTCAAAAAGGCCATTTTGCTTTTTAATGAGGCCACACTGCTTTTCAAGATCACACTATTTATTCAGTAGATAATGCATGCTACTCATAAAAAGGTCACACTGATCAGGTCACACTTCTTCAGTGCTTTAAAGAGTTAAAGCATAAAGTCGATCTATTTCAAGAAATCACACGAAGAAGTCACAGTACTTACTGGACCACAATGTTCGAAGAATTCAAAATTGCTTTAGAATCACACATCTCCAAATGGTCACACTAAAGGATCGCACGAAGGAAACACACTTCTCCAAGGAGTCACACTTCTTCATGAGATCACACTGCTTCCCTCTCAGTCTCAGTCCCTCGTGGCAACACCTGTAAAAACAAAGGAACACAGAAGAGGAAAAATGTCAGGAAACCCGATCAGTATACTGCACTATGTAATTTAAAGTGCGAGAGAGAGAGAGAGAGAGAGAGAGAGAGAGAGAGAGAGAGAGAGAGAGAGAGAGAGAGAGAGAGAGAGAGAGAGAGAGAGAGAGAGAGAGAGAGAGAGAGAACATGTCAGGTAATAAAAGCAGTGAGGCGACGGGGCTATTTGTCACCTAATATACAGTGAGATTTGCACGAAAATGAAGGAAAGTAAGTTCTGGAGAAAAAAAAGAGAAATAAGTAACGAGGCGGCGAGGCTGTTTGTGATAACTGCAATGTCTAATTTAGGGTGAAAAACGTAGGACTGTGAATTATGGGAAACGCAGAAAACACAGGAGGCGTTGAGGCGAAAGGGGCTGAAAGTAAGTGATGTTGACATTACGAAAGAACTGTTACGTGGAAGTCTCCCCCCTGATGTGTTAAGTCTGTGCCCCCTCTCCTTCCCTTCACCGTGTTCAGGTTAGCGGCCCCTCTCCTCCTTCGCTGCACCGTGTTTAGGTTAGTGTCCCCCTCCGTCTCCCGCTGCAGTGTTTGTTCTGCGGCCCTAGAGAGGTCAGGGAGGACAAGGGAGGGTTTCTGTTCATGCATCTCACTCTCCCACATGCCTTTCTATCTCAGGCCTAGCAGGTGAGAAATAGACGAAAGGTGAGTTGGTGTCTAACTATCTGGCTCCTCTTGGTCTCTTGCCAGTATTTTGAAACGTTGCAGAGATTATTATTTTTTTACGTAAGCAGGGAAGACCAGCGAAGGACAGCAAACAATTACGAAAAAAAACCCTTCACTGACTACGTTGATCTATCCCTAAAATTATGGAAGCACACTTAAAAACCACTAACTTCCCTCCACTTATTATTCACTGCAGTTGAGGTAAAGCCCGGAAATGTTTTGGGTATGGTCTCTGTAAATCCTTCTATTCCTCCATGAAAATATCACTCAAGCTTACCTTCCTATGACAAATCCTTCATCCCAGTTTTAACACACCGTAACTTAATTGATCGGAGGGGGCTTAGTTGTAGAGACTATGTGAGTGGAATGCTTGTCAGGGCAATGAACGGGGCGGGGACTTGCGGTACCACTGAGACAAGTATGGTATTGGCTGCGCTGTGTGGGACTGTGTTGTAGAGATGGAGATGATGCTGCAGGTGTTACTTTTTTTTTATACCATGTGGGCTTTCCACGGGAATATATGGGATAAAGGGGGCACTTTTTTGGGGGTACCTCCTATTTCAAAGCCCACCCGCTAGGAAACCGCTGCCCCGAGTGAGGAAGCCCAACCTGCACTCGGACCGTGGACAGGATTCAAACCCGTGCGCTTGGAAACCCCTCGGACCCCAAAGCATGCATGGTTCCACTGTACCACGGCGGCGGTTTTTTATTTGCATAGTGTTACAGGTTGTTGGTGTTACTGGTAGTGTTTGGGACATCACTGAAGGGACGAGGATGATGGTGGTGGTGGTGGTGGTGGTTAGAACATCATTGCAAAGAAAGTTGTGTGTGTTGGTAGGGATGAAGCTGGAAACGGTATCACGGGAACAGAGGATGGCGCTTGTGTCTGTATTGCATTTTAGTAGTGTCTGTGTACCTCGGAAATCGCGTTCTGCCCTTCACGAATTCGGAAACGCTTTTTTTCTACCTACCATACTTGTGCAGGTTGAAATTCAGTTGAGGAAGACAGTTTTGCAAGAAATAGAATCATGAACATCATTTAACTGTACAGACAGCAAAGGATGACCGCCAGAGCTGTGTCATTCTGAAGCCATTTGATGACACTACGCTAACTATACCAGTTTAAGAGGTAAGGTAGCACCATATAAGAGTCCTCCCCACCAACTCACACTCTTCCAGCTGGTGAGTAAAGGAGCGATATTATCTAAAGACTCGTAGATAGGTAGGTAGATAGATAAATAGATAGATAGATAGGTTTATGCTGACCACAGACAACACATACATAGATTCAAGGAAACTATATTAATGTTGAGGTCCAATCTATATAATCTACCTTTATATATTGTTATTATTATTATTTTTTGTGCTCAAATAGACATTCTGTGACACGAGTGGATAAAGGCATGATTTTTGTTGTTGTCATCTTCATCATCATCATCGTTATTATCACCACTACCACCATCGTCATCATCACCATTAGCTTGTTCATCATCATCAGTTTTATAATCATCATCATCTCCATTACCTTCCTCCTCCTCCTCCTCCTCCTCCTCCTCCTCCTCCTCCTCCTCCTCCTCCTCGTCCTCCTCCTCCTCCTTCCCCTCTCCTCTTCCTCCTCTTCCTCCTTCTCCTCCTCCTCCTCCTCCTCCTCCTCCTCCTCCTCCTCCTTATCATCATCATCATCATCATCATCATCATCATCATCATCATCATCATCATCATCATCACCACCACCACCACCACCACCACCACCACCACCACCACCACCACCACCACCACCACCATCATTATCATCATCACCGCGCGGGAGTGATACGTTGAGCTGAAAATTCTAATTCCAGGACAGCGATTCCCCATTTTCTGCAGAGAGCAAAGTTTCTGAATCCCGCGCCTGCTCAAGTGACGGAGAGGGTTCACTGGTGTACACAAAGAGTGGCTCAGGGTATTGCTGGATCGCTTTTTGCTGAGGACACTTGTTTATCTAGTGTGTGTGGCTCCTCTTGTCAACTCTGGACGCGATAGTGCCAGCCAGTTGTGTTGGTATTACTCCAGCATTAGCAGTAGCAGTAGCATGGATAGTAGTAGTAGTAGTAGTAGTAGTAGCAGCAGCAGTAGTAGTAGACATAGTAAGCAAGGTTGACAACGTAAACCCAAATTTGCAAAACCATTGAGCGTTTCCCCTTGCGCGACACCGAATCCTGAGTTTCTGGGAAATATTGCACCATCATGACCTTTGATCCGAGGCTGTTCGAAGAAATGTGTGTGTGTGTGTGTGTGTGTGTGATCAGGCTACATGATTCCACTACATGTCAGGGCTTTAGTGGGTAAGTCCTCCATCACGCCACGTTGGTTCAATACGTCTTGACGAGATTACCGGGTTGCAAGGTTACAGCTCTCCTACTCAGGTCCTCTGCCTTTTTTTCTTTCTTTTTTTCTTTTTCTTTCGATAGGGGAAAGTGGTCCGTAGCGTGAAAGGAGGACAAACAAGCTACTGTTGTCTCCCTCTGGCGGGAATGTAATATCGGGGATCTCTTCACCCAACTGCGCGTGTTAACCATTATAAATACTACTGTAGGTATGTTTGTTCATTCTCTCTCTCTCTCTCTCTCTCTCTCTCTCTCTCTCTCTCTCTCTCTCTCTCTCTCTCTCTCTCTCTCTCTCTCTCTCTCTCTCTCTCTCTCTCTCTCTCTCTCTCTCTCTCTCTGTGTGTGTGTGTGTGTGTGTGTGTGTGTGTGTGTGTGTGTGTGTGTGTGTGTGTGTGTAAATGACAACAAAAGAGCCGAATCAGTTCATAACAAGGAATATGATGTTTTCTTAACTTATAACACTTTCATTTTCAGTTCAACTTTATTGCTTTGGTGAAAAAAAAAAAGTTTGACTACAATCATAAACTCGTCATTTCTTTACTGTGGTTTTAAAGAGATGACTCGCGGCGGTACCAGCGCATGTCACCTTCACGACAGACACCCTGAACGCCATGGGAGGGGAAGGACACATCACCTTGAGGAGAGGCAGGTGTGAGAGAGAGAGAGAGAGAGAGAGAGAGAGAGAGAGAGAGAGAGGACCCTTGAAGATACGATATATTCAGCAGGAAATGAGGATTAAGTATTTCCTTATATATGGGATGACGAGGCGCCTTTCAGTCAGGTGCTAGGGGTGGGGGAGAAGTGGGAGGGTCCTGGCCTTGTTGGATAATGCTCGAGGTAACGAAGGTGATGTGATGGTGACGGCCTGGTGATGGTGAATAATTACCTCTCACAACACCGTCTCTCCTTAAAAAAATTGATGGGTTAATGAAGGCAGTGATGGTGGTGACGATGATGATAATGATGATGGTGGTGGTGATGAATGTATTAGTGGTGTTAGTGGTGAGCGTGACGATAATGGTGATTGCAATACTGATAAGAGTGATGATTGTGATGGTTCTAATGATGATGATGAGGGTGACAATGCTGATGCTAATGTAAAAGATGGTGATGATAGCAGTAATGATGATGACGAAGACTGGTGATGAAACTCTTAGATATTCGAGTGACTTGTAGTGATGATGATGAAGGTTATGATGCTGTTAATGAAGATGACGATGCTGGGACTAATGGAAAAGATGATGGCAGTAGAAGTGGTGATGGTGACGAAGACGGTGATGATGAAACTATTAACCCTTTCAGTACCGTGACGCGTTTCCAAATTTATTCTGCTTACTATTTGGTGATTTTATACAGCTTGAGATATTTATGTTGGGATTAAAATAGTGAAGACTGTGTGGCCATTGATTTTCTGACCTACATCGATCTTTCCTAATGTAAAGTCAAATCGTCTTGCCACCCAAAGTTCGTGATAAAAATGCGTCACAGTACTGAAGAGGTTAACCATTCGAGTGACTTGTTGTTTGCATGGTTTGGATGAAGACACAAAGGACCGTAGAGGGAAAATGATTACCAGTTTGTTTGCTTTTTTTTTTTTTTTTTTGTCCAGCGTCTTTGTTTTCTAAGCTATGCCAAATTCCCAAAATATCTGCCATGGCCACATACCTAAGGATCGACATCACTCCTGTAGATGGCTTTACCTCATCTTGTTGTACCTTATCTTACCTTATCTTACCTTACTTCACCGTACCTTACCTTACCTTACTATATCTAACCTTACCTTGCCTTACCTTACCTTACCTTACCTACTCACACACTAATTAAACCTTTCGTTGCGACATGAAACAACAGCAATAAAAGGAATGCGTGATATCGTCATGAGCATCTACAAGAAGGAAAAGGTAAAAGATATATATAGTTTGCAATTTCTAGACAATTTAATGATTTGTGAATGGCTGCGGAACAAGTAAATGTGTCTCAAAGTAGTTAGTAATTCATGAATGATGTACAAAATACCAGTGAAAGGGTTAATTCCATCTCAAAAAATAGTCGTAAGAATATTAACCAATAGCAATTGTTTGGAGCATATAAATCATGTCTTAAAAATGATTTCAAACTAGATTATATTGCTAAACTCACTGCAGGTATCTTCATGTATTCAAATATAAAACCTTCTCAAATCTTATCACTAACTCCCATATCACCGCGATGGCCTCACCACTCCTATTCATCGATTTACAAAGTTTTAACATTTTATTTTACATTTGACTCTGTTGTATATAGTAACTCTGTTCCTTTAAAACATATCTTAATGACCCACAAACTTGATTTTTTTTCCTGTGTTATGGCCTATAGCGCATGTAGGTGTACTTGAAGAGTATGAGAAGCACCGTTCAGCTTCCACCCATTAGTGGCACAGGCAATTTTACTTATAGTGGTACCCATATTAAGGCCCATATCACCACCCAAGCGCATCTTTGTCGTAAAGGAATAACACCTCCACCTAGAACCTGGGTCTCATGGTGACATATAGGTAACTTTAAACCACTCGACAAATGAAAGTTTCAAGGCGATACGTGGTGAGATTCGAATCTACACAGGGACGTCTGCCCGATCCCACGTTCACCATCTTATTCACTACAGCACCGCCTACCTATATATTCCTAATTACATATTCTTTCGCGCTGATGCAGTAGTTTAAATCTTACCCTGCTTAAATCATACAGACTGCAACGTGTTGTGTTATAATCACTGATGTATGTACTGATGTTTATTAGGTTTAATATACCTGTGTGTGTGTGTGTGTGTGTGTGTGTGTGTGTGTGTGTGTGTGTGTGTGTGTGTGTGTGTGTGTGTGTGTGTATATATATATATATATATATATATATATATATATATATATATATATATATATATATATATGTGTGTGTGTGTGTATATATATATATATATATATATATATATATATATATATATATATATATATATATATATATATATATATATATATATATATATATGTATATATATATATATATATATATATATATATATATATATAGTATATATATATATCATATAGATATATATATATATATACTATATCATATATATATATCTATCCTACGATTATTTTCAAAGGCCACAGAGATGATTAGCCCGGTTATCCAGAGGGTTTATCCTGTTAATGATTTAGGAATCCTGTCAAACTGAGACATTAATTCATGCACACTTGAAAACTTGTGTAACCTCAACGAAAGCCCTTTGAATGATGTGGAGCTGTAGTGCTGAAGTGTTTCAGAATAGAGTCCCAGACTGGATGAGCTCCTCCCCATTCAGCAGAAACATATTAAATGTAAGGTTGTACACCCGAGAGAGAGAGAGAGAGAGAGAGAGAGAGAGAGAGAGAGAGAGAGAGAGAGAGAGAGAGAGAGGAGGGGGGGGGAAAGGAAGGAAACAGGAGGAAGAGGATAAAAAGGAAAGAAAGTGAAGGAGAAAATTATTATGACAAATATATTAGCGGAGCATGACGCAGCTTAACATTGCACTCAGCTCTGCGCGTTCCCTGTTACTCCATGTCTCCCTCCCGCTCCCCCCTCCTCTCTCATGTTCACCCAAGCCCTCCCCGCACAGATTTTTCTCGTCGTGATTAGCTCAGATTTCAATTATAACTATGAAGTGGATCAATTATTCTTCTTACTTTTCCTGCTCCTCCTCCTCCTCCATTACTCACTTATATCTTCTTTGCCATTCTCACAGTGAGCATCTTTTTGTATAATTTCCTTCTTACACTCTCGTATTATGTTATTTCTATTTGGTTTCTTGTCATCTTTCCTCATTTTTATCCTATTTTCATTCGTTTGGTAATCATCATATTTTTCTTTTCTCTTATACTTCGCCTCCTTAGGTCTCCTCTGTTGCTGTCTCTTCCCTTCGCTAACTTTCCTTCATCACATTTTATCTAACTTGCCTTGTTGTTCTTCCCTTTAATCGTATTCACCACCTACCTTGTTCTCTTTTCCTACTTTCTTTTCGTTCCTTCTCCTTTGCATATTGGCCTTATCCTGTTTTCCCCGTGTGCCTTTTTCCGTCCTTGTCTCGCATTACCTTGACGCTCCCCGCTCCTTGCATCTCGTATTTCTGCTCCTAAATAAAACTTCATTTCCACGATGTTCTCTCATCTCCTTGTGAAGCGACTTTGACTCGTTAACTGTTAATATACGAGAAAAACCCTAATTTTTCAAGATTTCCTGCACCTTGTCTTGCACTTATTAGGCGACAGCAGACTGGAGTAATGAGTATTATTATTATTAACATTATACTTGTACCTGCAAGAAACTAGACTGAATCCTCGTAAGAAATAGAAAAGAGAGCTAGAATTCTAGTACTTATCACCACTTGGAGGAAATGAGGAACCAGAAACGTACCTTAATTTACTAAATTTATATATTTAGTAGTGACCTGATACCTCACCCTCGAAAGTGTTGAAGTCAGAGGTGGCCAGGCTGCTGTGTCACCCCGCGGGAGGAGGAGCTGTGAGCGGATTACGGAGGTGTGGGTAGTGACGAATCCAGGTTGGGAAACGTCTCGTGGCGGGAGCTTCTGAAGGTCTTTCTTTAGAGAGAGAGAGAGAGAGAGAGAGAGAGAGAGAGAGAGAGAGAGAGAGAGAGAGAGAGAGAGAGAGAGAGACGGATTGACTGAGACGGATAGACAGAAACTGACAGAAACGGACGACAGGCAGACATACATCATACATACATACATACATATATAGAGAAAGACAGACAGACAGACAGATAGACAAACAGCCAGCCAATAAAGCGCAAGGAGAAACAGATGGAGCCAGAAAGACAGACTAACAAAAAGACAGACAAACTAAGGGAACAAGCAGAGAGAGAGAGAGAGAGAGAGAGAGAGAGACGTACTGGACATGGTCGTTGGCGGCGAGCAGGTGGCA
>NC_059271.1:4402500-4442500 GCF_017591435.1 Portunus trituberculatus | reverse complement strand
TACGCCTCACGCCATAAAGGCCCGTGCCGCTCACCACACCCTTTTATGACACCAGGCACAATGAAACCCACAAGGAAGCAGACAACAAAGAGTCGCCTTTACACCTGAGGGAGTGTTGAGAGGAGTGGCTGCCGTCTGACGCCCTCCCCGTCTTCAGCTGCACTCCTGTGCCATACTGGATGCCACAACTTTATCAGTCTCTTTGTAACAGTTCTGATCCTTGCTCTGGTAGAGACAATTTGTACTTAACTCTTTCGATGAGTTTTCTATCGGCGCCTTAGGGAAGAGGTGCAAAACCTGGCAGTCCTACAACCTTAGCTGGCCACTCCGTCATGGCGTCACAAGTCAGCGTGAGGTATATGCCTCAAACACCATAGCCTGTAGTGAGGCGGTGTTGTGTTTATAGACTGCTGTAATGATTTTCCATTTATTAGTTATTTTCATTGTCATTCTATTTTTATGTGAGAAGGGTACCGGCTGAGGGAAAAAAAATGTAAGAAAGATACACAGGCGTTAGCCGCTAAATAATCAAAGATGTCAAGAAATAAAAGATCAAGTGCCTTGAAACTTTCCATCTGTAAGATTTTATGTAATAAGAAACACAGAAACAGGCAAAAAATTGCAGAGTTTACCAGAGAAGGAGATGAATGTATCAGAAAAGTGGATAGAACAGCGGTGAGAGATGAATGCATCAGAGAAGTGGACAGAATACGTGTGTATGTTTGTGTGTGTGTGTGTGTGTGTGTGTGTGTGTGAGAGAGAGAGAGAGAGAGAGAGAGAGAGAGAGAGAGAGAGAGAGAGAGAGAGAGAGAGAGAGAGAGAGAGAGAGAGAAGGTCTTGTGCAACGAGACCACGTTAGGCGGAGAGACATGTAATTAGCAAGATCAGAAGAGGAGGTGGCGTAGTGGATAAGGTGGTGGGCGTAGGATCGGGCAGACGTCCACGCGTAGGTTGGAATCCACCACATACCACTTTGAAGCTGTCATTTGTGGAGTGGTTTAAAGTTACCTGCATGTCACCATGATACCCAGCTAGGTTCCAGGTGGTTACACCAAAGATGCGCATGGGTGGTGATATGGGCTCTAATATGGGTACCACTATAAATATATTTGCCTGCGCCACTAATGGGCGGAAGCTGAACAGCGCTTCCTACATTCTCTTCATGTGTGCCTACAGGCGCTAAAGACCATAACATGGAAAAAAATAGTTGGCATGGAAATAGCAAGAGATGTAGCACAGCGTCGATGAGAGAGATGCTGGAGACAGTCAGTCAGAGGGGAGGAGTTAATAAGCCGAAAAGCTTATAATTCCACCTTATGAAGTAAAAGAACGGTATGAAAGCAGACACCATACATGAGTTAGCAGGTGGGTGGAGGGTGAAGGGGAAAAAATGGTCCAGATGACTCAGAACGCCTTATTTCATATAGTAGCTGTTTCAGCTAGAGATGAGATCTGAAGTCTTTAGTTCAGATTACGAAATAAAGTACAGACCGAGGATATTCAGTGTAGAAGAGGAGGACAGTCCAGTGAATAAGGAAAAATAGTTATTTGGAAGGTTGTGCTGAGTTGATAGATGAAGGAATTGAGTTTGAGGCATTGAGCAATACTTGTGCTAAGTATACTCTGCCCTAATCAGAATTCTTAGAGAAATCAGAGATGTGAGTTGTTCTTTTTTTTTTCTTTTAATAAGTAAGCTGTTCAACTTTCGAAAGGTTGAATGTTAACGGAAAGAAGTGAAAGAGCGCGGTGTGGTGTCATCAGCGTGAGAGTGGATAGGACAAGAAGTTTAATTTATAAAATCACTAATGAATGTTAGGAAGGGAATGGATAACAGGACAGAACCATGAGAAATATCAGTGTTAGTAGATTTAGGAGAAGAATAGTGACCGTCTACCACAGCAGCAATAGGACAGTAAGAAAGGAAACATGAGATGAACTTGCAGAGAGAAAAGGATACAATCTACCCGAAGGGTAGCCTAGAAAATCAAAGCTCCATGCCAGACTCTAGCAAAATATTTTGATATGTTTAATGCACCAGTAAAGGTTTCAACAAAGTTCCTAAACGAAGATGACCAAGACTTAGAGAGACAGAATATCACTAGTAGAGCAACCTTGATTTCCGTCAAGGTGATGAGATAGAAGATAGTGAAATGATAGCTGTATGAGAATCTACCTGTTGAAGATGATTAAAAACTTTAAAGAGGCAGTAAATTAAATGAATAGGACGGTAGTCTGTGGGATTAAAACGATCGCTCTTTTAAGGAACAGGCTGAATGTAGACAAATTTCCACGTAGAAGGAAAGGTAGACATTCAATGACATGGTTGAAAGAATTTGACTAAGCAACGGAATTTCGGAAAACGAAGAATAATAAAAATAGGAGGCCAGCGAGAACATGGAAAACATTACCATGATAATGGTGATGTGACGATTATATAAGTGCACACACACACACACACACACACACACACACACACACACACACACACACACACACACACACACACACACACACACACACACACACACACAAAGATATACCTTTAGAAATATGTAGTAAATAGATATACATTACATAATTATATAGATAGATATAGAAGTGTGTGTATATATGTGTGTGTGTGTGTGTGTGTGTGTGTGTGTGTGTGTGTGTGTGTGTGTGGTCGGAAGTCTCACACAGCAGAGTTATTACAATGATAAAGTGCACAAGTAAATTCGTCTTACCTTCAGTTCGGGACGGTTGTCTGGACAGGAACACGTCGCGGCCCAGTAAAGTGACCATGCCGCCGTTGCCGCTGGGTACTGGCTGGCGTCAACAAGCTCTCCTCCCGCTGTGTCCCTGCTGAACTTGCATCTCCATTAAAGGAAGCAGAATAAATCACTGAGCTTCATCCCTTCCTCTGCTATTGCTTCCGTGTCTTCATGTTCGTGGATGCTTCTTTTAGCTTCTTGGTGTTTAAAAGATGAAAATTTTCCTCTTGATCTCATTAGTCATTTGTTTCTGCACCGTTTTTTTTTCTTCTCATTATTTTCTTACTAGCGACATCTTCTCCTCCACCTTCTCCTCCTTTTCCTTTTCCTCTTCCTTCTCCTTCTACTCCTTTTCTTTCTCCTGTTGAAATCCACCTGCAATAGTCTTCCCGTTTTCCTTGTGGACACCACCTTCCTATGTTACCTTCATCAACTCAGCTTGTCACTTAAGAGGCCGCCGTGTCATCCAGTCCAGCCCCGCCTCCTCTATGCGACCCTACGTACCTAGCGACACCATAGTCCCCTATTCTCTTTTCGCCTCTTGCCGCGGAGGAGAGGAATGTTTCGTTTCCCTCACACTGAATTATACGACAAAAAAGTTACTGGTGGCGGCTTTTGTCCCCTTGATTGAACACTCGAGCAGGAGAGAGGAGGAGTGAGTTGCTGAACCATTGTAGCTGAGGGAGGTTGTCGCCGCCTTGCACTTCGCTTTCAGGTTCCTGCGCCTCAGCTTCCTTCACGCTCACCTGCACGCCTCGCCTGACAGGGAAGCGTCGCCTAACCACCACAAATACAGAGGGTACTCGGCCACTGGTTAGATTTAGTCAACTGCCCGTTGTTGATTTATTTAGCGTGGTAAATTTGTTGATAGATGCAATAGTTTTTCATCTATATATTTTTTTCTTCTGTGTTATTTTCTTGGTTTGTTGTTAGTTACATGGATCTCTTATCCATGATTTTTCTTTCTAGTCTGTGTCATTATTTGTGGTGAAGTTATCATCATTTTGTGCATCATCCTGTATTGTGGATAAGGGATGGAGGTGTGTGTGTGTGTGTGTGTGTGTGTGTGTGTGTGTGTGTGTGTGTGTGTGTGTGTGTGTGTGTGTGTGTGTGTGTGTGTCCATATGGAAGGCGGACTGGCAAATATGCCGAGCTTAGACCGTAATCAATATAATGAAAGATAGCGAGTAGCAAGTAACGTTTGCAACATTTCTCAGCAATCATTCCAACTTTGGTTGCTTTATTCGTAGTCTCGCCTGTAATTTTACGCCTCGCTTATTCTCCGAGTTTCGGTTGTCGGCGGTTTTATCCATGGTTTGCACTTTAAATTCAAATAGCCCTAGACAGATTTCCATCCACGGAAATATCAGTGCACAAGACCAGCCTTCATCACTGCTGGTCGATAGCATCTTTCTTTGTTGCACGACTGTTGTACGTTGCTCTCTGTAAGGAGATTGCACTTAATACACAAATATTTTTATCTATACAGGATGGACAGCTGTAGTGTATAGAGTGATACCAGTCACTTGTACGTCGAGTGTTCTCAAAGTTGTCTCATGTATGTTTTAAGCTTTATTCATTCCCGTGGTGCAGTGTTACAGCGTTTCTGTCATTTAATGTTGTACTTCATTTTATCTTCTCTTTTAAATATTGTAACTTGCTAGAGAATATTTACTCCAGTTTTGTAGAATCTTTAATTTATTAACTGAATATGAAAGTGGTTTATAAGTTACTGAAGAGAGAGAGAGAGAGAGAGAGAGAGAGAGAGAGAGAGAGAGAGAGAGAGAGAGAGAGAGTATAATTGTAAATGAAACGTTTGTCGTTGTTCAGTGTTTGCTCACTGTATTCACTCATTGTCTACCATTAGGATGCACAATATAGATTAGCTATATGTCCCTTGACAAACTTTCAAAACTTCAGTACAAATGAATACTTGAAATTATTGTCAAACGTTTCTGTATTTCATTTTTCTTAACCTCTTCAGTACCATGACACGTTTTCATATATATTCTGCTTATTATATGGTGATTTTATACAGCTTCAGAAACTTATGTGGTGATTTAGAATAGTGAAAACTCAGGCTATTAATCTTTTGACCTCCATAAAATCGTGTAATCATATCCAAAACTCAAGGTAAATATGCGTTCCAGTACTGAAGGGGTTAATAATGATTGAAACGGAAGGATGGAATTAGATTTACTTGAATTTGATTTTATGAGAGTGAATGGTCAGCTGAAGGACCAGTAACGCGTTATTTGCGTGGTGCAGCATTCGTTTGGTGGCCTGCCCACCCCTAGGGTCTATACACCAATGAACACCATCTTAGTACGACACTTTGTGGAATGAATATGGCTATATATATATATATATATATATATATATATATATATATATATATATATATATATATATATATATATATATATATATATATATATATATATATATATATATATATATATATATATATATATATATATATATATATATATATATATATATATATACACACATGTATGAATATAACGTAGGCATAAATGGTAATCTAGTTGACAATTCGCGTTTAGCAGTTATTTAATGTAAGGTGATTTGGCAGATGCGAGAATAAAGTGTTCAATAGTTGCAAGAAACGAACTAAATAATAATAATTAATCTGTAAGTTAGTTTGTTCCAAACTCACTCAGGAGCGGAGTAGACTTTCACCTTTGTAAATTTGTTTATTTGCGCTGAAGGTTCTCCAAAGACGTTGTATCCATCATGTTTAGTGTACAGGATTTAAGAATTAACTATTATTAGGCTTAAACATAATTAAATGTTTGAATTCAACTGTCGTAAAATGCCAGTACTTTCTCTTATTTTCATTCAATTGCAAGAGTACTACGAGTAGGTCGTGGAGCAGCTGAAGGAGGCGCCTTGACAGTCATGCCGCGGAGTGTGAAGGTGAGGCATCTTCTGATGGTTCGTTAAGAAAGCATTAAGCGTCACATGCATCAGGGAGAGACGTTCACATTACCAATGAAGGATTTTTTCCTTTTACAAGAGCTAGTAATGGGAGCAGTACCTCTTCGGTTAGTTTAACACAATGCTCATCACGTTTAGAAGACGCTCTCTCTCTCTCTCTCTCTCTCTCTCTCTCTCTCTCTCTCTCTCTCTCTCTCTCTCTCTCTCTCTCTCTCTCTCTCTCTCAGGTAATTTAATCGCATTTTATTGACACAGAACGTATAAGTTTGGTGTGTGTGTGTGTGTGTGTGTGTGTGTGTGTGTGTGTGTTGTAATGTATTGTAGCACATAGTGACCGTCTCATCCCTGTTGATTTGTGGCATTGTTTCCCGCATACTTTGGAGTAGATCATTAGTTTTTTGTCAATGTCAGGTCTCCTCTTCATTAGCCTCCCTGTTGTACCCTTTGGTCCTGTTCTCTTTAGAAGCCTGACCGATGAATGTCAAGTACTGTTGTCTTGTGTTGCCTGAATTCTGTCTTTCTTTTCATTTACTTCAGTTTTATCTTATTTTTCTTACTGTTGTGATATTCGTCAATGTGTATGGCATCCATGCCGCTACACTGAATATATACTCACTCGTTGCAGGCATTTTAGCTTTATTCAAATTTACTCTTTTGGCACGAGAATATTAAGACGTAACCTCTATCTTTCGTTCTAAAGCTTTTTTTCGTCTAAATAGTAGATACCAAATTTAATTATATATATATATATATATTGTTCGTCAGAAAGCTTTTATTCATTACCATTTGCTTGATATTTTCTGGGGAAAGATTATTGAAGCATGAGCTTGAATACATGGCTTTCTGCATACAGTGTGGTTTTCATCTTTTATTCATTCTGTTCTGGCGGAGTTATGAAATCCTCTCTCTCTCTCTCTCTCTCTCTCTCTCTCTCTCTCTCTCTCTCTCTCTCTCTCTCTCTCTCTCTCTCTCTCTCTCTCTCTCTCTCTCTCTCTCTCTCTCTCTGAACTTGAGGAATCTATCTGAGAATAAAGGCATCGATCAGCTACACGAATGAAGCGCACTCGTCCGTGTTTACGTTGTTTTTGTTCTACTTTGACACAAATTAAACTTTTCCAGTGTCTGATTCAATGTGTAGTCATGTTGTTCTATTAACATGACTGCAACAAATAGTGCAGTATTATCATTATCAATGTAGTTGGCATTTTTCAGTGTTTCAAGCGTAAAGTGTGTGTGTGTGTGTGTGTGTGTGTGTGTGTGTGTGTGTGTGTGTGTGTGTGTGTGTGTGTGTGTGTGTATTTACCTAGTTGTAGTTTTACAAGGCCTGGGCTTTATGCTCGTGTGGCTCCGTCTCCATATCTACACTTATCCAATCTTACTTTAAAAGTATGCACACTCGTTGCAGACACTACTTCTTCATTTAAACTGTTCCATGTCTCAATACATCTTTGCGGGAAACTATATTTTTTAACATCTCTCAGACATCTTCCTTTTCTCAGCTTTTTACTATGCGATCTTGTGCTTCGAATGTCATATTCTTCTCTCAGGATCAGTTTCTCATTATCCACTTGGTCCATTCCGTTGATCAATTTATAAACTTGTATCAGGTCTCCTCTCTCCTTCTTTGTTCCAGGGTTGGTAGATCCATAGCCTTTAGTCTCTCCTCATATGTCATCCCTTCAAATTCTGGAACCATTCTTGTAGCCATTTTTTGTAGTCTCTCCAACTTCCTTATGTGTTTCTTTTTATGAGGGGTCCACACTACTCCTGCATATTCCAATCTGGGTCTTATTATAGTACTTATCAATTTCTTCATCATTTCTTTGTCCATGTAGTGAAATGCTACTCCAATATTCCTTAGCAAATTATATGTTTCTCTAAAAATTCTATCAATATGGCTTACTGGTTGATTGTTTTCTTCCATCGTCACTCCTAAGTCCTTTTCCTTTTTTACTTTCTCCAGTTCTACTCCATCTCCCATCTTATAGATTCCCACGGGTCGTCTTTCACTCTTTCCCATTTCCATGACATGGCTTTTGTCCACATTGAATTCCATTTTCCACTTTTTATTCCATTCCCAGATCTTATTTAGGTCTTCTTGCAGTATTTCACAATCCTCTTTTTGCTTTATAACTCTGCACAGCTTCGTATCATCTGCAAACAGATTTATGTAGCTGTTCACTCCTTTTACAATGTGTGTGTGTGTGTGTGTGTGTGTGTGTGTGTGTGTGTGTGTGTGTGTGTGTGTGCGTGCGTGCGTGCGTGCGTGTGCGTGTGTGTGTGTGTTTGTGTGTATGTTTGTGTGTGTGTGTGTGTGTGTGTGTGTGTGTGTGTGTGCGTGCGTGTGTGTATGTGAGTGTGTGTGTGTGTGTGTGTGTGTGTGTGTGTGTGAGTGTGTGTGTGTGTGTGTGTGTGTGTGTGTGTGTGTGTGTGTGTGTGTGTGTGTGTGCGGTGATTGGTCGGTGAGAGAAGGGAATCAGTAGTGTCTTTCACGAATGGTTTCATTATTCAGGTTTCTTTTGAGAAATTGAGGTAGAGGAAAGTTTCCCTTTCCCATGGATTAACAATTGCTTGTGTTCCTTTACCGCTGCGAATCTCACGCAGTCCTTGGATGTGCACGTTTTACACGTCTCCACGTCTCCAATCATCGTCAAGGTCATTCCTATTCAAGTCACTGCGCCACACTAGACTGCAAGGCTTGAACGATTTTTGGTTTCCATGTGGGCTGTTCGTTACCTGAGGCTCCGAGGATTGCACGTTCAGATGCGGGTGTGGCTGCCAGCCGGCCAACTGTGGCACGGTGGTGGGAGGTGTGGCGGGAGGTGTTCATGGCGCAAGGAATGGATTGTAATATTTTTTTTCCTAGATAACGTTTGATTTATATTTCCCATAGAAGAATAAATCCGAAAAAAGTTATATATATATATATATATATATATATATATATATATATATATATATATATATATATATATATATATATATATATATATATATATATATATATATATATATATATATATATATATATATATATATATACATAGATAGATAGATAGATAGATAGATAGTTAGTTAGTTAGTTACTTAGTTAGTTAGTTAGTTAGTTAGAGAGAGAGAGAGAGAGAGAGAGAGAGAGAGAGAGAGAGAGAGAGAGAGAGAGAGAGAGAGAGAGAGAGAGAGAGAGAGAGAGAGAGAGAGAGAGGGTGAAGAAAAATCGCGGTAAAACCATTTGGGTTATTGTAGTCACGTATCCGGACACATACAATCCCATTTTGAAACACGTTGTAAAAGCACGTGAACAAATGAGTGTGGGAACGTAACGCCCTCCCACCGAGAAGACTCCGGGACAAGAGAGGTCCTGGATGCAAAACTTGCTCTTATGTGCCCTACCTAGTTAATGACAACGTCTTCTAACAAACCTACTTGATTCATATATATCTAAAAAAGTTAAAAATTAAATAGCTTATCCATAGCGGTCCTTAGAAGAGAAGGAAAAACCTATGTGACTTAAAAACTGTCTAAAGGAATTCAAGCATATTGTATATATACAAAAGATATGTAGATGATTCTTATTTCATATTTAAAGAAGAATCACACAAAGAAATTTCAGGACTTTTCAAATTCGCAACATAAAAATATTAACTTTTTTCAAATAGTTGCCTTCCTTTTTTTTTTGGGGGAGGATGTAGCTATTGATAAAAAGGAGTAAACAAGATCTAATCACTGATGTATATAGGAAAAAAACTTTCACAGGCTTAGAACTTAACTATACATCCTTTGTTCTCAACATTTATAAAAGCAACTTAGTTAAAACTTTGCTGTATAGAACCTTTTGTTTTGTATAGGTAGCTCCTTGATCAGCTTTGATAAAGAGATCAATTGGTTAAAAGAATATTTTACATCCATGTAAAACAGTTTTTGTGTAATAAGTTTAACAACAGAGACAAGAAAATTGATGATAATCCAGTTAAGTACTTCAAATTACCTTTCCAGGGTCATATCAGCCATCATGCTAGGAAGGAATTAGTTACTTTGTTATGCAAACATTGTCCAGACTTAACTTTTTAGATTTATTTTCTTTAGCACAAACATTGTTTGGTCTTTGTTTAGATATAATGATGGGCCACCTGATTCCTTGTGTTCAAACATAGTATATAGTTTTCATTGTCCCAGTTGTAAAAGCGAGTATATTGGCTCAACTTAACGAAAATTAAAATTACGTATATGTTAGCACAAAGGTATCTCTTTTAGAACTGGCAAACATATCTCAAATTCAGGTTTTTCTTTTATAAGAAACCATTCAAGAGAGTTAGATAAAAATTTCATACAAAGCCAGACCATTGACTGAGTTACTGAGTTAAGAATTGCTGCATCATTAGTCCATACATTTACAAATTCAAGCTTAATCTTAAAACAGTCAAGAATCATCCATCCAACTAACTGTCATTCCATAGTCTTAAGGCGGCGGCACACTAGCACATTTCCGTCGTTGTCAACGATTTCCGTCGTTTTTTTACTGTTCCCTCAACTCTTTCTGTCGTCTTGAGTCAGACGAAACGTACCGTTTTCCTGTAGCGTCAATTTTTAGTGATATTAAGATCTGCTGTTTCTAATCAACACTTTTATTATGAAATTTATTTTCTTGTTATTAGAATGATGTTATAATTCCAACTTGATAGAATCTTAAAAGTTAATGCATATATATTTGTATGTTCTTTTTTGTTCTAGCCTGGCAGTGAAAAGTGTCTCAGTTGTGTGTTTATATTCCTCTGGGACTGTGACGCTCCAAGGTAGAACTTCCAAGTAGCAATTGTCAAAGATGAGCAGCTCTGTTGTTTATCAGTGGACAAAACTGTCCGGAGAGTTTCTCATAGAGAGCATCACAGGCCCAAAATAGCAACGGCAAAATAGCAACGGCTTGCTGGGGTGAAGGGGCCGCCATGTCGACAAACGCGACAGAGGCGGTAGCGAGCTTGTGTGTGACAACAAACGTCAACAAAAATTGACAGTCTTCAGAAAGTTGACGGAGAAGTGTTAGTGTGACGCCGCCTTTACACGTCACATCTCTTTGTTTCTTTGTTTTAGGCTCTTCTGTTTTTAACTTTTTCTAAACTATTGTTTTTTACCGTTTATTAGTGTATATTAAAGATCATTTTTTCCTCCTCTTCTAAAAACGATAAGGGATATAGATTTTAGTTTTTAACTTTTTCAGATATTAATTCAGTAATGTGTTTTCCCCACTCTTGCTAAACACGACGCAAGAAAACATTACACGGAACAAAGAATTTGATTATGTAAGATATAAGAAAAAAAAAACAAAAAGTATCTGCACGATGTTCATCAGCCACTTTGTTTACTTTGTTAGCGAGTCAGTATTACTTACTTTGTGGGAACACTAGTTACTTTGTTAACTCTATGAACATATTTATTGATAATAATCCAAATATCTGTTTTGCGTAAATTATATGAATATGCCAGAGAGCAGGAAAACAATTTAAGTTTCACACACGTTGCCGTGTCTTGCTTCATTTACACAGCGTTCTTATATTCATTTACTTATTTTTATTTCCGCTTGGTTACCAATTTCCCTCCTCGGTCCCTGGCTCCCTCAACCTTGTGGGAGGTAAACATATGGTTCCCAGCGCCACACTTCCGCCTGCCACGACTGATTTATTGGGTCCCGCCGGGGAGAGGAAGTAAAGCGGCGGAGACTTGTAGCACTTCCGAAATGTGCGCTAAACACAACTTGTAGAACTCATGGACCGTCTTCGCCTCCAGCCACACTATAAAACGCGCGACACTCCACCGCACCTGTCAGCCTTTACACCTTTCCCCTACAGGTAACACTATCTGTACATCACATCTTCCTGCTCCTCTGGTTTGCTGTGCTTAGTTTGCCATTCATAAAAGACGCCATTCCATCCTGAGAGTTTGGGATCTGTATTCTCAGACATTTCAGCGTCTTTTCCTAACTACTTTCGGTATATTTCAGAAAAAGATGGTTGGCGTTTTCAAAAAGGTGTTCTCGTGGTTATAGGGATACATCTACAAGGGAAAAAAAAAGTGGGGAAAAAAGCTAAGATTCTGGTACCTTTGAAAAATTATCCTGGTGTTAAAACAGTGTATAAGCTGAGTGTGAGTAGAGACCAGCATTGTAGCGACACCGACTCACCTGTGTGTCTCCAGTAACAGGGAGATGCATTGATCCTCGGCGGCCAGTTTTGCCGGGGAAAGTTCCAGCTTGTTGCTTGAAATTAAGTTAATTGATGAAATTGTTTTTCTACAGTATAGAAAACCTCTCTCTCTCTCTCTCTCTCTCTCTCTCTCTCTCTCTCTCTCTCTCTCTCTCTCTCTCTCTCTCTCTCTCTCTCTCTCTCTCTCTCTCTCTCTCTCTCTCTCTCTCTCTCTCTCTCTCTCATGTACCCAAAGGCGCACTGTCGTGTGCTACCTATTCTAAGGGTACTACAATCTATTTCTCTCAATATTTACAAGACTTAAAAATAGATAATATACAAGATGGTCAGCATGTAAATGGAGCACTATTCGTTTCACTTCACTAGCACTATTCACGCACTGCACTACACTGAGTGTCACGTCACAAAGAGTGTCAGAGGAGTTGGCAGTGTCTGTCTCCACTTATGTGCCATCAGTTTGACACTGTGAGTGTTCATCTCCTGGACGTGAGGCACCGCGGCCGTGAACAAGTTCCACATCCTGGAGACGCGTCCTGCGAAGGTGCGTTGATGCTGACACCCGTGGGATCGCGGCACCTCTACGGCGTCACCACCATTGAGCACCGTTCTCGTGCTCCGTGCGGTGACTCTTAGAGGATGACGCAGCCCTGCCAGATGTGGCACTCTTTGCACCTGTGCCTTATGGAACACTACGATCGCCGCCACGTCTCTGCGGTGTTCCAGTGAATCAAGGGGACGCTCAGGCTCTGGGTGAGGTGGTAGTGCAGCATCTACTAGCCGTATGGCGCGGCGTTGGATGCTGTCTCTCCTCTCTCTCTCTCTCTCTCTCTCTCTCTCTCTCTCTCTCTCTCTCTCTCTCTCTCTCTCTCTCTCTCTCTCTCTCTCTCTCTCTCTCTCTCTCTCTCTCTCTCTCTCTCTCTCTCTCTCTCTCTCTCTCTCTCTCTCTCTCTCCGGCAGATGTCAGTGCTTCCAGGTGGTGTCCCGGTGTTAGGGTGTGTCGATGGTCACTGTGCCTCCTCGCCGGTGTGTCTGGCGGCCGCTGATTGACTGTGACCACGAGAGTGCTTGTCGAAGATCCCTCCTGTTAATCTTTTGGCTCTTATGGCTTCTGAACCTTGATAGAATATTGAGACCCCTGTTTTGTTTTGCTTTGCTTCGTTTTCATATGTTGTTTTATTCTGGCTCTCTTTTTTTTTTTTTAATAGACACTCAAGTGAAATACCAATTTTCAAAGTAATGAAGTTAGTTTTTCTTTCTGTGTGCTATACAGTTTATGAAGAATAATTTGAATCTTTAAGGTGGAAATAATAAAGTGCAGTAAAGTTTTCACTCATGTATTTCATATAAACAAATAAATAAGATAAATATTTGTACACGACACGACATAAGACAAGCAAGGACTGCTGGCACTGCCTCTCACTCTTAGCATGATGCCAGCAGGCCGGAGTGCCATCGCTAGGATGCCTTCAGAGGGGTCCCGTTTACCTTAATGTCCTCACTGTCAGTCCCCGCCATCCCCGCCCCTGCACCTGCTCCTACTAGCATTTTCGTCGCCCCCTCCTCCAGTAGTCGTCCACTACAAGCCCTCAGGTCGCCCTGCTTCTTGCGACTGATCCACGAGATGATGTTGTCGATGATGGCGTCTATGGACCGGCCGCTCCAGCCCAACTCCTCCCAGCTGCTGGCTGAGGGAAAGCCGTACTCCAGGAACTTACGCATGTTGACCTTGAGGCGTTGCAGCTCGTCCACCCGCACGTCGGCACACGGGCTCTTCCTCGCCATGTCCAGGATAGTGATGAGAACCTGCAACGTGAGGGAGAGGGAAAGATCAGCCTTCTGCTACAAACTACTGCTAACAATCTGTGTGAGAAAATGAGATATAAAGTAAAGCATTGCCTTGATTTAGCATTATTTTCCCCCAAGTGGAGAATGGCACTGCAACAATTTCACCTCTGTCTTCAAGTATTATACCGCTAAGAGAAATTCACACCCGCGGTGGCCGGAGTACATTAAAGGATGTGTTTAGTGACTCATGGGGTGGCATTAGCCATTACGAGATTACTGGAAGAAAGAACCCGCTAATCCTGTTGCTGTCAAAATAATATGTCATGGTGGTGGTAAGTCTTACCTGCTCCGCTGTCTTCTCGGGGTATCCGAGCTGCTTCATGGGGACCTCGCCCACCAGCGCCACCAAGGCTGTCTCCACCTTCCGCTTGAAGGCGTCAGCCTCGTGTTCCCCCGGCATGAGGGAAAACAAAGACCTCTGGATGTTTTCCCTGATGCTGTCCAGGGGTGATGGCGGCACGCCCATGCCAATCTTCGTCTTCTGGAGACACGGTAGGAACTTTTCGTTAGGAATGTCGTCATCCACAATGACCTCCACGTCCTCTACTTTGGATCGCGGCAGTGGAGGTGCCGCGGTGTGCGGCGGCATGGAGTGGCAGGAGGGTGGGGCGTGAGGCTGGGTGCTGGAGACCGTCCTGGTGAGGGCGATAGTCGGCACCAGAGAGATGGGCGGGTAGGGTAGGGGCAGGTGAGGCGCGGGGTGGTGAGGGGGGACGGGGTAGGTGTGAGCAGCAGCAGACATCGTGGATGGTGGATACAGGTGTGATGGTGGTGGTGGTGGTGGTGGTGGTTGTTGTTGGTGTTGTTGTTGTTGTTGTTGTTGTTGTTGTTGCTGCTGCTGCTGCTGCTGCTGCTGCTGCTGCTGCTGCTGCTGTTGCTGCTGCTCCTGCTGCTGCTGCTGTTGTTGTTGTTGGTGGTGGTGATGTTGTTGCTGTTGTTGTTGTGGCTGTTGTTGTTGTTGGGTGGACTGTGGTGAGTGTGGTGTGGTCTGTGGAGGCTGGGCTGTTGGGGGTGGCGGGGGAGGTAGGGCCGGGGCGGAGGGGGAGGATGTGGGGGCGCCGCTGGAAGACTCCTCAGAGGCGTGTATGGGGATGAGTGGCGGGGGAGCCATTTTTCGCGTCTTGTTTTTCTTGGAGTCAGCGTGAGCAACATCTTCGGACTTTCTTCTGAGTACGTTTGTTCTTTGCATGGGAGGCGAAGGGAGGTTTTGTGGAAGTGGATACATGGGGGCAGGAACCAGCAGTTGGTGTGTGGATGTAGATGGGTGTGACTCGCTGTAACTCACAACGCATGACTCAGCAGACGCGCCAGACCCTCCCGCGAGTCTCTGAGAAAGGTTTAATGGCGTTGTATCCGCTGGACCAAGACTTCTGTGGCTGAAGGGCGGCTGGGAGAGATCCAGGGGGTTTACGTCGCCACCGTTGGACGAGTATTGCACTGGCAGGGAGGCTCTGTACACAGCGTCCCTGTGAGTCTCTTCTGGGTGAGCCTCGCCTCCCGGGGGATGTGGCTGTAGGCGGGAATATGGGTCCGCCGCCAGACCCACCGGGGTGATTGCAGCACCAGGCTGGTGGTTGAGGGAAAGCTGGTGCATGTTCAGATGAGGGGAATTGGGTCCGTTGGCCTCTGGCATGAGAGCCATCTCCGACGGGAGAGTGACTGTCGGGGGTGTGAGGATGGTGAGGTGGTGGCCCGTGGTCGGTGTGGCTGGGGTGGCTGCGTCCTGTGGCTGGGGCGTCTGGGAAGACAGTGCTGTCCGCAACACACTGAGTGGAGAGCGAGCTCCTGGGTATTGCTGCTTCTTGGGTGGCATTCTGAAGGTCGGGGCAGGTGTCGGTGCCTCGGGAGGGAAGATTGTCGCCACTCCGCCATCCCGAGGCACCGCGGCAGACTTAGATATTGTCGAGTTTGTCGAGACTTTTAGTTCTGAGGATTTGGCCACTTGTTCCTCCGCCTTGTTGGCTTCGGGTGACTGGTGCATGGGGCGATCATAGGCTTGGTCAGGGGAAGTAGCATATCCCACACTCCCACCTGACTCCAAACCCGAGTCCTCACAATCACTCACGGTGATACTTGTGTCTGCTGGCCCTTCCTCAGGCGGTGGCGGCTGTGGCATGGGGGTGTGGATGCTCTCTACTTGTGTTACTGGAATAGGGACAGCAGGGGGTGCCAGAGGAGTGAGGACTGTGAACTGCGACTCACTGTGTTGTGGCGGCTCTGGTTGTGGCGCTGAGGGCGGCTGGAATGGCTCCAGGTCCTGCATGTTGATTGGTGGTGACCACAGGAGCCACAGGACTCTCTACGTCAACGTCCTCGTCGCGCGTGTGTTCGTTTGGATGATGCTGGCCCGTGTGGGTGATGAGGTCCTTGTCGCAAGGGAATACTTGGCCGCAGGGAATGCATCTGACGCCGCTTTCCGCGCGGTGCACACGAACGTGGCGACTCAGGTTTCCCGAGTGCTCGAAGGCTCTGCCGCACAGATGACACACGTAGGGCCGTTCTCGTGTATGGATTCGCCGGTGAACAACAAGATTGGCGTAAGCAGCGAATCCTTTTTGGCAGTGTTCGCATTGAAAGGGTTTCTCACCCGTGTGAGTTCTTACGTGGATTTTGAGCACCTTAGAGCAAGTGAATCCCTTGTTGCAGTGGGAACACACGTAGGGTTTTTCGCCCGTGTGTCGCCTGATGTGAATTACCAGTTGTCCATGCTGGGAAAAGCGCTTTTCACAGTGCGGACATTGATATGGGCGTTCCCGGGTGTGAACTCGCATGTGGGTGTTGCAGTTACCCTTAGAGGCAAATGTTTTTCCACAAAAGGGACACGAGAAGGGACGCTCCCCTGTGTGGGTCTTGTAGTGGGCGTCGAGGCGGGACCGACGGTCGAACTCCCTCCCACACACGTCGCACTTGAGCTCGTTGGCCTCCGCCTGCACCTGGAGAGAAAACAGACCAAGTAGAGAGAGCAGCCCTCAGCTGTCAGCCCCATCCCGAGTCCAGCCTCACATACTCTACACTACACTCTCACCATCCACTCACTCTTACCGCAGCTCGCACATCTTTGGCGTCTCCGGTGCTTCCACCGGAGAAACCGCCTCAGAAAACTACAATTTTGAGTAATGAACACAGGAAGTGGTTGTGTAACAGACACTGACCTTCCTCAAGAACCTTGGAGTGAACATCCCTTGTAATTTTGGAATTATAGTCATAAACCAGTTTGATTCCTTCCTCTCCAACTCCGAGTTGCTGGGTTTATTTTGATCAATTTCCTTCGGATCTTACACTTCCTGCAAGTTATTCTGACTTCCTCTAAACGAAAATCCAACAGTATCATACAGTTTTTATGTTGAATTGTATATATAAGCGTTTGGAGGAAGAGGCTGTCGGAAGGAAATGTTGTCTGAAGAAATGGATGTTTTGTCTAAGAAAAAGATAGAGAACACCAGTAATAATAGTGAAAAAAAAACAGACGAAGAAGATAACATACGAGTACTTAACACTCGACTCAGATCTCGCGTGAACACAGCAGCTGGCGCACACAGGCCATGGCAGCACGCTATGAGTATGATCCTGCTACCAAATACAAATATACACAAACCCCTGTACCAACAACCCATACAATAACGCCACGCAACACAACCAAAACAACTCTTCCCTTCCCATGCAGACTAATTTGTAATGAGAGCGCGTGGAAAGTGAGTGATGGAACCCGTGACTATGTACAACAACTTTGTTATGTCGGTGACTTACATGCATATTTCCCACGTGCCTGAGGCGTGGCTGGGGGCGTGCCTGGCGAGGGCTGCATCAGACAGGTGCACTGACTTGAGTACGAACCCAAAGCCACAGGTGTTACTGCCAGGGGAGTTGATAGGTGACCACACTTAACGTTACGGGGTAGTGCTTATGGTTGTATCACCACCATCACCACCACCACCACTGTACATTATCATCATATCACCACCACCACGTCCTGCCCTATACCTTCCCTCACCTCACACCACCAAACCCACTCGCTGCCGCCACCGAGCTGTACTCGTGTTATATCACTTCCTCCCTCCTCTCACGCACCCTTCCAGTACTCATTTCACCCTAGCTGTGATTCCTGCTGCTCCCAACCTTAATAGGAAGCACCACCACCACCACCACCACCACCACCACCACCAATACTATACAAGCAAAACCCGCTGCTACCGTCATTACATACTATGATTCCCACTACTATTATGATCATTACCGTTACTATAATCACCACCACCACCACTTCAAACATTACTATTGTGCGACTGATGTGACAACTAATACACAATGGCTTGTGTCACTAGTGCTACTGCTTCTACAACTATTGCTACTCGTACTACTATTACTGCTACTGCTACTTTTACTGCTGCAGCTGCTTTTGCTGCTGCTACTAATGACAACAACAAATGCAAGAATGATAACGACAACAGAACAACAAGAATAATGATGATAATGTATCCACCACTTCCAAACCATCAACAACAAGTCAGTCACCTCATTCAGCACATCCTAGGGGAAGAACTACAACATATAGTGTCTTCCATGCTAGACTGCAGTACATGAGCAACGGTAGAGGCGGGAGGAGGAGGAGGAGGAGGAGGAGGAGGAGGAGGAGGAGGAGGAGGAGGAGGAGGAGGTTTACCAAGCGTCGCCGACATGAAACCACAATCATTACCATGCGGTCCCTGAAGACGAATGCACCAGGTATCGGGTTACAGGTAAAGTCCAGCTATTTGTGGAAACCAAGTGAATTATACACCTGCTGAAAACACACTGGCTGGCCCTGAGGAGTGGCTGGTTATTAGTTAACTGCAGTGGTCAGGAGGAGAGAGAGAGAGAGAGAGAGAGAGAGAGAGAGAGAGAGAGAGAGAGAGAGAGAGATTGCTCACCTCAACTAACAATACAATCATTTATTCCGTTATTGGCTTATGTAATTATTTTCCTTCGTACGCCATGAGAAAGTTTTTTTGTAATCAGTAACTTTTACACACACACACACACACACACACACACACACACACACACACACACACACACACACACACACACACACACACACGCACACACACACGCCGTTATGATGACAAAGAGCGTAATCATTGCCGTGTCTTCACTGAAACATGAATATATTTACCTTCAGGAACGCTAATTATCTACGCTTTCCCTCCTTTTCCTCCACCTACTAGTACTCACCGCTACTACGCTCCAATTTCCTCACACACACACACACACACACACACACACACACACACACACGGTAGCTCAGTGGTTAGAGCGCTGGCTTCACAAGCCAGATGACCGGGGTTCGATTCAGATATTTGGGTGTGTCTCCTTTCACGTGTAGCCCCTGTTCACCTAGCAGTGAGTAGGTACGGGATGTAAATCGAGGAGTTGTGACCTTGTTGTCCCGGTGTGTGGTGTGTGCCTGGTCTCAGACCTATCCCAAGATCGGAAATAATGAGCTCTGAGCTCGTTCCGTAGGGTAACGTCTGGCTGTCTCGTCAGAGACTGCAGCAGATCAAACAATCAAACAGCTCAGTGGTTAGAGCGCTGGCTTCACAAGCCAGAGGACCGGGGTTCGATTCTCCGGCCGGGTGGAGATATTTGGGTGTGTCTCCTTTCACGTGTAGCCCCTGTTCACCTAGCAGTGAGTAGGTACGGGATGTAAATCGAGGAGTTGTGACGTTGTCCCAGTGTGTGGTGTGTGCCTGGTCTCAGGCCTATCCGAAGATCGGAAATAAAGAGCTCTGAGCTCGTTCCGTAGGGTAACGTCTGGCTGTCTCGTCAGAGACTGCAGCAGATCAAACAGTGAAACACACACACACACACACACACACAGAAACACACACGCAAACCAGTAATGGACGGAAATGTTTCACTACTAAGGTAACTTCCGTGCCTCGTTCATCCACTCCATTTGACACCCAAGCACACCCCAATGACAACCCTTCACCTCCTCGCACAGTATCGGGGACCACAGCCAGCCACAAGGTTACATCGCTCTCGTGCCTTCCCTTCCCGGCTAGGAATGAGTGGTGGGAGAGGCGCCTGGAGACTGCACAGGCGGGTTGATAATACGTAGGTGTGTGTTAGATTGCGAGTAAACGGAAGAAGCTTGGTGAAAAGTGATGAAGATTGCCATTCATTTATCACAACTTTGCGTTTGTTAGTTTCTGTTTTAGCATCGCTACACTTTCTCCACATTTTTTAGCTGCTATGATAATAAATTGAGTGGCTAAATTTCTAATTGCAGGGACTTAAATTGTAAATTGCTTCATTACTCTTTTCCTGTCATAAATTACAGGAGGAAAAGGAGAGACAAGGAGGAGAATGAGGAGTTGAACGAAAAGGAAAAGGAGGAGGAGGAGGAGGAGGAGGAGGAGGAGGAGGAGGAAAAGTAAGAGGAGGAAGTGGAAGGGAAGAAGAGACGAAAACGATAAAGAAAGAGGAGGAGGAGGAGGAGGCAAGAGAGGAAAGTTGTTTCTGAGGTGGCAGAGGAGAGAAACAAACTTCATGAGAAAGATAAGAAGGGAAAGGATGGCACTGAACTGAGAAGGAAGATGACAAAGAAAATGAGCAGCAGGCGACAAAAATAGAAAAAACGATTACATGTTACGCTTCTTTGTTTTCACTTCTCTAAATGATGTGTGTGTGTGTGTGTGTGTGTGTGTGTGTGTGTGTGTGTGTGTGTGTGTGTGATTAGTATTAAGTTATTTTAGTGGATACGTATGGTTTTATCATAGCTGTTATTATAATGATTACTACTAATGGTATTTATCTATTTTCTTCGTTCTAATGTCAATCAACATCTACATTCTTTGAGTACTTAATTTTACTACACACTTAAATACTTTCTACGAATACATTTATGTGGTTAGTAAGTATCTATTCCCTGTGTGTGTTTGGGGGGGTCTCTTAATACCCACTAACACACGCCAACTTTTGAAGAAGCGTGTGCGAGAGTCCTCCATCCACCACCAGATCTTGACCCACAGTCGTCATCGGTAACATAACAACTCCCAGTACTCTCACCGACACGTTTTTTTTTTTTATTTATTTTTTATTTATACCATGTTGGCTTTTCACGGGAATTTATGGGCTAAAGGGAATAATTTTTGGGGTACCTCCTATCTCAAAGCCCAACCGCTAGGAAACCGTTGCCCCGACTGAGGAAGCCCAACCTACACTCTGACCGTGGACAGGATTCGAACCCGTGCGCTTGGAGACTCCTCGGACCTCAAAGCACACATGTTTCCACTGTACCACGGCGGCCCCAAGTTGCCGAGTATGAATAATGCCGCGGTGACTCATTGTATTGACAGACTCCTACCGGTATACAATAGAATGATAAGTAGCGGTTCTCACTAAACGTCGCGGTCTTTATATTATTCTTTTTTTTTTTTTATCAAGTGGAATTAATGTTTTTTACTCTAATATCTCATTTACACAACGGTAGTCTTAAGTAAATAAAAAAAGATAATAGAAAGAATGTGACGGGTCAATAGACACACACACACACACACACACACACACACACACACACACACACACACACACACACACACACACACACACACACACACACACACAAAATAAAATAAAAAAATAAATAAATAGATAAAAAAAGGGACATTTAATCCGTTAATAATGTTAGTGAGAATGACTTGCTCCTTTCCTCGCCAGAACTCCAAAGTCGTGAGAGAGAAAAATGTGTTGATAGATTTTCACGCTCATAATACCAAATAATTCATTCTTCTTATTTTTTTCTCATATATTCATCAGTGTGTGTGTGTGTGTGTGTGTGTGTGTGTGTGTGTGTGTGTGTGTGTGTGTGTGTGTGTGTGTGTGTGTGTGTGTGTGTGTGTGTGTGTATGTGTGTGTGTGTGTATCTAGCTCTGTAATGTAATGTTTGAGAGAGAGAGAGAGAGAGAGTGTGTGTGTGTGTGTGTGTGTGTGTGTGTGTGTGTGTGTGTGTGTGTGTGTGTGTAGCGTCACCATTATTTATGAAAATGTAACTTATTTAGTTGCTGCACCACCATTTCCTCCCTCCCTTTCCCCTCCTCCCACCGTCCTCCAACCTCCCTGCTCCTCAACGCTATAATTAAGTGACAAGGCCCAAGTTCTGTAAGAGCATGAAGAGACAGTGTTCTTCCGTAGAGTTCAGTGCGTCCGCTGGCCCGAACCAAGTACGGTGCATGAATTTGAAGAGGGTGGCAATACCGAGACACATGGGTGGGTACATGACTCGGACAGTGTGTATGTGTGTGTCTGTGAGAGAGAGAGAGAGAGAGAGAGAGAGAGAGAGAGAGAGAGAGAGAGCACAGTAGGAAATGATGTTTTAGGGTGAAAATTGTGTCATGTAGAAAAAAAATATGTATGATGAAGTTGAGATAAAAATATTAGAAATTAGTGCATTATATTTAGACGCAATTCGCACCTCACGGATTTCATATGTGGTGTTTTGTTTTGTTATATATCGTGCACCTATGTAACAATGATTTCAGATCGAATAGCTATTTTACATGTTTGAGGTAAAAATTCGTTATTTGCATTTATATATTTCCACTCTTAAAACTAGAGAATTACGGGGAATAATTTTTTTTTAGCATTTATTCCAGGCGCGAGAGTACATGAATTCCTCGAAACCTCCCTGAAGAGTGCATGGAGTTGGGAAATAGTGAGAGGCAACGGGCTTCGAAGCACGGAAAAAATTATAAGAAAAATAATTCAACGAGGAGAGAGATATAAAGGAAGCTTGGTGATTCATAATACAAACATTTTGTGGTTTACCCCAAACAACGCAATTTGATTTATTTGGTTAGGGAAAATCAGTAAAGGAGAGAAAATAAAAAGAAACATGCCTGATTTATAATAGTTACTGAAGTTTATTTGCAGTGTAGATAAACATGATTATTTACCTTTAATTTCATAGTGAAGAAAATGAGCAAAGGAGAGAAGAAAAATAATGCGTGTTTGTATAAAAGTGACGAAGGTTTGATGGTCCCTTACTAAGCAGTGCTATTTACTTTATTACATGCGTAAGTGGTGAACTTGTGGCGAGGAGAAAGATTAAAGGAATTGTTATGCGTAATTCAATGTTACTGAAATTGTGTATAGCTATGATATCTAACTGAATATACAATGATTACTATATTATATATATATATATATATATATATATATATATATATATATATATATATATATATATATATATATATATATATATATATATATATATATATATATATATATATATATATATATATATATATATATATATATATATATATATATATATATATATATATATATATATATATATATATATATATATATATATATATATATATATATATATATATATATATATATATATATATATATATATATATTTCAGTCAGAATAATTTTGCTGCCGATACAAAATGACAATAATGAACAATAGCGTGTGATCCCTCTTTAAATTAGTCTTAAGGAGGATGTGAAGAAGATTTAAACTTATTGAGTAGTTTGGCTTCTAAATTCTAATGGAATACTTGGTTTCAGTTTTAATTTCGAAAGACACCACTGATAGCAAAGGATCGAACAATTCAAACACTTTAATGCCTGTTGTTGTTGTTGTTGTTGTTGTTGTTGTTGTTGTTGTTGTTCAGTGCAATTGTCTTGTGTCTACACATATTCGAACAAAGTAACAAGCTGTATTGTGACGAGCAAAGAGTGAAGGCTGCGGATGCAAGGCTAAAACCGTTTGAAGAAAACATCACAAAGGAAAAAAATAGGTTATTTAAATCCAGTCGATAAATCTGCAGCAGACATAGGCCTGTATTTTGGAACACTTCTGTGCCCCACTTCCACTTTTTTCAAAGGGTTCTAGTTTAAGTGACACGGGTTTTTAAGAGTATTTATGTGATCTTAGTGACATGTTACCAAGGTTTCTGCATTATCAACAGGGCAAATACTTATTAAAACTTAGCTTGTCGTCTCTGTAGTCTTTAAAAATGTCTCTGCTAAGGGAGAGAAACGTATCTGAATATGGTCTATATATGATCATTACTAAACATCACAGCGCCTATCCCGAGAACTTTCAGTAGGCCTTGGTGATAGTTACTGGAATTCACGAGATTGTTTTCATAATTCCAGTGATACTTGAAGGAAACAAAGTTGTGGGTCTTATAAAAAAAAAAAAAAAACAGCTGCATAGATATTAGATTCATATGTTTTTTTATTTCTTCTTTCTTCTTCCCATTATGTATTTCTCTTGTTCACCCGTATTCCTTTCTTTTCTTCTATATTCTTTTAACTGTGTCAGGTTACCACAAGTTTATTGCACCATTAATGGGAAAAAAAATACTTCTAATTGAGGATCCGACAAACATTTAGCAATGGTTAAAAAAAGGAAATGAAAAGAAAAATATACAGAGCTTATGGGAGAGCAAAACTTTTTTAAACACTGCCTTGGTCTGTTCCATGAGACAAATAAAAATTACAAAACCCAAGAAGGAATGATACCCCAGTTGAACGTAAGAGGCATATAATCACATTCCACCATCCTTCATTCACTCCTCACACACTGAGCTGCTTAACACGCCTCTCACAATATAAAACGAGAAAAGATCCCAGTGAACAAAAACCCTCCCGCCACCGTCCACCACCCGCTATTCTCATTACCACGCCACTTTCTCCACCACCACCACCACAGCGCTTCCATGGACCACCTCACCCACCACAGTCTCCTTACACCTTTCTCTCTGCCCGTCTCAAGCGCGTCTCATTCCCCTCAAGGATACGTGGATAGAGAAGGGAAGGGCCATGCACCTGCCTGTTATTGACACACACACACACACACACACACACACACACACACACACACACACACACACACACACACACACACACACACACACACACACACGCTGGATCAGAATTTATGGCGCATTGCAAATTCACGAATGGAAGCGCAAGTCCTGAATACGAACGCCTTCATTACGTTAATCGGAATACAATGGAGTGAAACCTTACTCTCTCTCTCTCTCTCTCTCTCTCTCTCTCTCTCTCTCTCTCTCTCTCTCTCTCCCCTCATGTTACAGGTCATTTAATCGCATTTTATTGACACAACGTATAAGTATGGTGTGTGTGTGTGTTTTTCACTGTTTGATCTGCTGCAGTCTCTGACGAGACAGCCAGACGTTACCCTACGGAACGAGCTCAGAGCTCATTATTTCCGATCTTCGGATACGCCTGAGACCAGGCACACACCACACACTGGGACAACAAGGTCACAACTCCTCGATTTACATCCCGTATCTACTCACTGCTAGGTGAATAGGGGCTACACATGAAAGGAGACACACCCAAATATCTCCACCCGGCCGGGGAATCGAACCCCGGTCCTCTGGCTTGTGAAGCCAGCTCTCTAACCACTGAGCTACCGTGTGTGTGTGTGTGTGTGTGTGTGTGTGTGTGTGTGTGTGTGTGTGTGTGTGTGTGTGTGTGTGTGTGTGTGTGTGTAATTCACCTCACCTCGGTCGTCTGCTGGTCACCCAGCCAGGCTTCCCCATTACGTAGCGAGCTCAGAGCTCATAGACCGATCTTCGGGTAGGACTGAGACCACAACACACTCTACACACCGGTAAAGCGAGGCCACAACCCCTCGAGTTACATCCCGTACCTATTTACTGCTAGGTGAACAGGGGCCACACATTAAGAGGCTTGCGTGTGTGTGTGTGTATGTGTGTGTGTGTGTGTGTGTGTGTGTGTGTGTGTGTGTGTGTGTGTGTGTGTGTGTGTGTGTGTGTGTGTGTGTGTGTTGCAATGGAGGAAGAATCTATGTGTTTGTTATTGTGTGAGAACTAAGGGAAAGAAAACACTCAGATGAGATGCTGATTGGTGTTCTGTCCTTGGGAAGAATGGCGATGCATACGAGCGAGGCTTAAAAACAGGAGGAAAGAATCAAGACATTGGAGGAGTTATGTACGAAAGAGACGCTGAGTGAGACGAAATGTTGCAAAGTGCTCAGAAGAAAACAACGCGACGGAAATCTAAGACATAAGTGTTGGTTTTCTAGAAGATAAGCGCAATGGAAGTGAGCGAATAAAAACTGAGGATAAATGCAGTTGTGGAGAACGTAAAGGATGAAATAACGCATAAAAATTATATAATAAATCGTTTGCAAGGTGACTCAACAGAACCAAGGTTAAGAGGGAGGAGTCTAGACGCAATAAATGCAAGGAAACGGACGATGAGAAAAAGGAAAATATACATAGAGGATGGATAACAAGTGCAATGACACGCGGCAAGTGAAAATGCAAACATGTGATGGAAAAAAAGTAAAATAAAAAAGAAAGGAAAAGAATATGAACTGACAGGATCCTAAATTCGAACCTTATACAAAATTCGAGGAAAGTTAGATAGAGAATTGCAAGGTGGAGATGCAAACGTATGATAAAAAAAAAATCATATAATGTTAACAATAAAAGGAAAAAAGAAAAACAAGAAGGGAAAGAATATGAAGTGAAAGGATAGGGAAAAATAAATCAAACCGTTTATAGTATTTGAGGTAGAGTAACGGAAAGTGAAATAGAGAACTGTAAGGTGCAAATGCAATCATATAAGAAAAAAATTACACAACGTGAACAAAAAAAAAGGAAAAAAAGAAAACAAGAAGAAAAATATAAACTGACAAAATAAAAAGAAATCAAAACGATACAAAATTTAAAACGGAGCACGTAATCGAAAGTTAGAGAACTACAAGGAGAAAATACAAACCTATAAGAAAAAAATACGTTAACAAAAAAAATGAAAAAAAGAAAAGAATATAAACTAACACGAAAAAAAATCAAACCAAACAGAATTTGAACCTAGAATACGTTAACAAAATAAGAAAGAAAAAAAAAAGAAAAGAATATAAGCACACGATAAAGATTCAAACCATACAGAATTTGAACCTTCTCCTTCACCATTCTGCAACTCTTACTTTGACTTACAGAACACCGCTTATCGCAAACACGAGCTAGTAGTACCCATAGTTCACCTGGTGTTTGCTCTTCCTTAGTGTTCCCTTCACAAAAATGGAGCACAAAGGAGTGATAAGGGTGAAGATGATAAAAGAAAAGAAAAATGCATGGTGTAGTAAATGTGAGAGATGTAAAAGGCTTGTTACAACGCATGAGAATTTTAAGATACGCACTCGGAACAAATGACATGACAACGCAAACAGAAAGAGAGAGAATGTATTGGAGAGATGGAGTTGAAAATAGAAAACACAAGCTCTCTGCCTCATTCTGTTTTTCCTTCTGTGACCTTGACTGTTTACTGAGAGAGGAGCATCAGGACACCTTTTGAAGTAACACGAACAGAGAGAATGTATTGGAGAAATGTAGTTGAAAATACACAACACAAACACTGGAGCTCTTTGCCACATTCTTTTTTTTTTTTTCTTCTTTTTAACCCTTCTTGTGACCCTGACCGTACACCAAGGGAGGAGCATTAGGACACCTTCTGCAGTATACTGGCCCGTCAGCTTTGAACGCTTCTCTATTCAACTTTTTACGAGTAGCAATTAAGTACGCCCTTTTTTTTTTTTTTTTTTTCTTTTCATTCAACCGATGTCTAGCTTCCTTTACACGTTGAGAGAAAAAGAAATCATGCAGAAGAGAAACAAAAGCTACATGAAAATAAAACAACACAGGGTTAAGGAAAGCAGTTACTAAAAACGTACAACAAGAAAGACTAAACACACAATGACAAAGAGAACACGGCAACGAGCACACCGTCTCACCGCCACTCGGGGAAAACCATCACCGTCTAATGCGTCTTTCGTCACTCCCCGGAATGAGAAAAGTGATAAGCAAACTGGTATTTCCGTGTGGAGCTACGAGCGTACGACTGAGTGACCTTGTGTAGTGGCCGCCGGTAGTAGGGGGCGTCTGTGTCACCGGCCCCGCGACCTACACTCAGCCTTATAAGTCGTCGGGAATAAGTGTAGAAAAAAGTACATAAAAACCGCGCTATTTGCACCTGCCGGAAAGAATAACCCTTGCTACACAGTGTTTCTCATAATCACCTGCAAGTTTTTTTGTTTTTGTACTAGTTTTTTTTTCTATATCCTAGGCATGACAAGACGAAGCTTTTATTATCTCCTTTCTCAGTGTTTCCTTGCAAATATCTCTTACAGTGCTCTGAATATTAGCAGAGGACGACTGTAGCGGTGAAAGGGTTAAGAGAAAAAAAAGGTGAACATTCTCAAAGCGTGATATAAAGAATCTGGAAAAGGAAAGGATAGGCAAAACTCCTTCATTTTAACTGCACTTCGCTTATTATTCGACAGCTTATCACAAAGAGCCTCGTAAAAACCCACTGCTTTTTGTTCATTAAGCAGGCAAGCAGAGAGAGATTCCCATAGACAAACCTGAAAAAAAAAGAAAAGGAAAAAGAAGAAAACTAAATCCCAATGCAAAAGCTATAAGGCCAGTTCCACAGTGACTATTCTGCCTTTTCTAGCTAACTAACAAAAACCACCTTAACTTCTTCAGTACTGCGATGCTTTTTTACCATGAGTTTTGGGTACGATTAGACAATTTAATTTCCATTATGAACTGTCTATAGAGGTCAGAATATTATTGGCCAGATTCTTCACTGATTTAATCCCCACATAAGTTTCTGAAGCTGTATAAAATCGCTAAATAGTAAGCAGAATGAGTATGAAAGCGCGTCATGGTACTGAAGGGCCTGAAGGGGTTAATCGTATTCCACAGTCAACTTTGGCCGCTGCTTCCCGTTTGAGACCGTACAAATCATCGGAACTCGTAAGGCATCAGGGCCCAAACACTCCATTTCGCCCCCACTTTAATTGTTAGGCTCCTGAACAAATAGAGCCTTTTTGTATGGGTAGCTTACCAAGAAACTGTGGAAGTGATTGTAAGTCTTTGTTTTACTACGTCGAGTTCTTTCGTTTCGTTTTCTTTGTTTTTTTTTTTTTTTTTTATACAAGAGGAGCAATACATCTGAGAGCAACAAAAAAAAAAAACACCACTTAGACCCCACTTAGATGCCAGTTTCCGAGCATGTTAACCCAAAAGAATGGTGTTCATAGTTTTAAAGTTTCTCTTGTCATTAAAAAAAATAATAATAAATGCAAAAAAAAATATCCAATTACTTTACGCGGATACAATTACGATGCATTTTATTTGTACTGTGCGTAATGTTTCCGCTTTTTCTTCTTTTTTTTTTTTTTTTTTTTTTTTTTGCGCGGTTTCTTTGTTTTTGTTATTGTCATGCTTGTGTCGGTGATATTTGGTGAAGGTCAGCATACAGTATACTTTCCTCATATGCCAACAAGTCTCCTGGTGAGTGTTTCCTGCTCCATTATGTCTCCGTTTAACTCTCTCTCTCTCTCTCTCTCTCTCTCTCTCTCTCTCTCTCTCTCTCTCTCTCTCTCGCCACAGTACTAAGCGATAATGAGGTATAACAAGCCTCGCCCAGCTACGTAACCCACACCGCAAGACAAAGGTGGGGCTGCTTGGGTCGAGAAAGGTCTTGAGAGGTCTTGAGGTGCGACCCTTGCAAAATCAGCACCCTAAGTGGAACAATGCGGCCTTTATCTTTTTCCTTCTTCCACGTAAAATTCCCACACAAATTCCTCGGGCACTATACTCTACACCCTCCTTGTCTCCTTCCTCCTCATGTCGCCTGCCCCTCACTTAGAAGAGATTTTGGGGAACGGAAGAAGAAACGGATATGTTGTTATGGCTTATATCTTTTTCTTCTAAATGAAATGAAATAAGAGGTTTTATATGAATTATTCAGTGCAACTCTACATTCTTTTTTTTTTTTTATTCTAGGGACACATCTCAAATCTAAAGTGACGTTCGAATGTTTTAATCCTTTTTTTTTTTTGAGACTAGTTTTATTTTTGCCGGATGAAATGAAGTGAGAAGTTTTATATAATCTTTCTCTGTAAAAGGATTAAAAGGTGATGGCTAATGTTATTGTTGGCAGTGCTGAGGTCTGTTTCAATCGCACAGTATTCCCTCGTGTCTTGTTTTCCCGGGAGCTGTGAGACAGGAAGCATTAAAAAGCGTGGCATAAATTAACGCAATGCTCGAGTCATAAGATGTATTTTTTTTTTCTACCTTATCAGTGTCAAAGTCTCCCAGTAACTTCTCCACCAGGTGATTTAATCCTTGTTGCTTCATTCTTCCTCTCCCCATCACCTGCCTTACGGTTAGGAAGTGTATTTACTAAGAACATAAAAGAAGGAATTGGACTCTAGTGAAAATGCGAGAAAATAAAGGTGTGATTATATTATGTGACATGTAAATAGCCCATTACAGTTAGAAATGTTAAAAGTTAAAGACTCCATTAGAACGTGAATAAGTATTTTTCTTTCATTGAGACCGAAAAAAATAAAATCAGTAGCAAATATCTATGCAGATCGTATAAGAAAATAGGTGAAGTTAAAGAGTAGTTAATACACGAATTCTTTTGTGGCAACGTAATGATTCGATTAGATAATACAGGCACGTGGTGATGTGGGTAATTAAACGATCGATTTAGTGTCTTGGATTATCTGACATGGTATTATTAATGAAGTGCATAAAGATAAATGGAAAGATTACTAATTTCTTAAGTGAATGACTATGAGACCTTTTTTTTCTGAAAGTAGTGATTGAATAATAAATAGTATAGGTAGATTATTGCTACCGAACCAGAAAGGGGAAAGTGATCAGATTGGAGAGGTAATAACCTGTCAGATTTATTCATGTGAAAGTGATGACTGAATTATTCAAGAAAAAAAGAGAAAAAAAGAAAAGCGGAAAAAAACACGGACAGCTTAACAGTATGGGGGAAGCAAGCATGACTCTGACTTTCACATCATGACAAACTGTTTTCATTCTGCGCCTTGTAAGGGAACGCAGCCAAGGACACTCCTCACGCTTTTCAAGTAGTCGTAAAAGTAAAGATTTTTCTCTCGTGTGGGCTAGCTGCATTCTCCTGTTATTTGTATTAGATCCTAGTGTTGTCAAGGCTGAGTGCGTCATGCAGTAAGTAGCTCGCTCTTGTCACTCTGTTTACATGTGAAAGGTTAGCTTTTTTGAGTGTTTTTTTCAATTTTCCTTTCCTTTTTTCTGGGTGCATGAAGCCACTGATGCTCGCCCGACGCTTTTTGCCTCGTTGCCACAAAGGAGGATGACGGGAAGTGACCAGCAGCGGGGAGTGTTGGAGTGTTGGAGTCACTCATAGGATGATCGGCTTCTCTGTGTCTAGGAAGTGCCTGCGACTCAACACACACACACACACACACACACACACACACACACACACACACACACACACACACACACACACACACACACACACACACACACACACACACACACACACACACACACACACACGTTGGCCTTATCCAGCCTCTAATTGGATTTGTTTTTTCTCTTCATGATCTCCATTACTTAATCTGATTGTTCATACATTTTCTTCTGTAATGTTGTCATCTTTAAACAAAAAAACAAAAGCACGTTTCAGATGTTAAAAGGTAATTCTCTCTCTCTCTCTCTCTCTCTCTCTCTCTCTCTCTCTCTCTCTCTCTCTCTCTCTCTCTCTCTCTCTCTCTCAGCACATCCATTCATATATAGATCATGTTTTCTATTAGTATTGAGGAATTAAAAGTTACATTAATATATCTTCACTGAGAGAGAGAGAGAGAGAGAGAGAGAGAGAGAGAGAGAGAGAGAGAGATCAAAATACAAATGACTTGATAAATTTCGGAACTAACAATGTAAAAACTTCACAACCACCACCACCAGAGCCACCGCCACAATTCGGAACAAGAAGAAAGGCCCCAGTCCCAGCGGAGGCACAAAGGGTAACGACCTGACGATTGTTGGTGTTACGTGGGGCACCTGGGTGTGATGGTGTATTAGGAGTGTATATACCTCATCTGATAACTAACCCAGCCACCTTGCCACCACCACCACCACCACAACCACAGTCACCGTCACCTGCTTGAAAGAGAGAGAGAGAGAGAGAGAGAGAGAGAGAGAGAGAGAGAGAGAGAGAGAGAGAGAGAGAGAGAGAGAGAGTTCACCACGTACTACTATTACTATCATTTCTACTACCACTACCATTGTCTTACCACTATCACTATAACTACAATATAAACAAGAAATTAACATAGCACACCGTATTTAGATTGAATCCTCAATTATACCTTTCAGAGAGAGAGAGAGAGAGAGAGAGAGAGAGAGAGAGAGAGAGAGAGGAGATGGCAAAGTAATATAAAGTATCGTCACCACTGCATTGCCACCCATCAGTCATGTGGTATGGTGTGACTATCGTGACGGTACGGTGGCGTCACACACACACACACACACACACACACACACACACACACACACACACACACACACACACACACACACACACACACACACACACACACTGCACACTAAGCAAAGACAAGTCCATCAGGGTTACCAGGGCACATTTACACACACACACACACACACACACACACACACACACACACACACACACACACACACACACACACACACATCCAGCACTCCAACTTTCACTTTCCGTGGTGGCAGCAAGCGTCCATTATTATTAGATGGCAGGTGGTGCAGGACGAGCAGGCTGGACTAAGGTAGGCTGTTAGGTGGGATACTTTCACCCGCTTGCAGGTGAGGACTCATTAGAGGAGAAGCAGGTGGCGACCGGCACACAAAAGGTACAAGCTTGTCAGAGGGAAGTAAATGTGTGTGTGTGTGTGTGTGTGTGTGTGTGTGTGTGTGTGTGTGTGTGTGTGTGTGTGTGTGTGTCTCTCTCTCTCTCTCTCTCTCTCTCTCTCTCTCTCTCTCTCTCTCTCTCTCTCTCTCTCTCTCTCTCTCTCTCTCTCTCTCTCTCTCTCTCTCTCTCTCTCTCTCTCTCTCTCTCTCTCTCTCTCTCTCTCTCTCTCTCTCTCTCTCTCTCTCTCTCTCTCAGTCTTTCTCTAGTCCTATCCATCTATCTATACTTCTATTCATATATCTATGTAGCATTCACACACACACACACACACACACACACACACACACACACACACACACACACACACACACACACACACACACACACACACACACACACAGGTATATATATAAAAAAAGATACACTCATATTCCCACAAATCCGTAATACTAAGTTCCGGTCCTCGGCAGTCAGGCCCAGTGATGGTGGTAGTGGTGGTGGTGATGGTAGAGAGAGAGAGAGAGAGAGAGAGAGAGGAGGTTCACCGGTAAACGCTCACAGTGGCTGTAATTTGTTCCGTCTCCTTCATCGTTCCCTTCAGTTCCTCCTCTTGGCTGAGTGTGGATATATTTGACGGCAGGGAGCATGTGATGTAACCGGCCTCCCCTCCTCACCCCGCAAAATTCGTGTTGTGTATAGTAGGTACAGTTATAGCAGTGTGTGTGTGTGTGTGTGTGTGTGTGTGTGTGTGTGTGTGTGTGTGTGTGTGTGTGTGTGTGTGTGTGTGTGTGTGAATGCTACATAGATAGATAGACAGATAGTCGACTAGAGATAGACAGAGAGCTAGACATGTGCTTGCTTGTCCCTGGGAGATTTGAAGTGTTGATAGCGTGAATAAGTTGCTTTGTTGTGACTTAAAGAGGCTACAGGTAACAAAAGGAGAGTCACGAGAGAGAGAGAGAGAGAGAGAGAGAGAGAGAGAGAGAGAGAGAGAGAATGACAATAACGGTGATAATAACCCTTCACTGCAACATCTAACCTTCTCCACCTCCATGAAATTATTTGGTGCAACTCTTCATTCTTTTTGTTTTTATTAGAGAAACGCCTCTTAAATCTAAAATGACGCTCGAATGTTCCAGTCCTTCTTTTTTTTTTTTTTTTTGCAACTAGCTTTATTTTCTTCTAAATGAAATGAAATAAGAGGTTTTTATATGAATTCTTCAGTGCAACTCTACATTTTTTTTTTTTTATTCTAGGGACGCATCTCAAATCTCAAGTGACGTGCGAGTTTTTTAATCCTTTTTTTTTTTCTTTGAGACTAGTTTTATTTTTGCCGGATGAAATGAAGTGAGAAGTTTTATATAATCTTTCTCAGTCAAAGGATTAAAAGGTGATGGCTAATGTTATTGTTGGCAGTGCTAAGGTCTGTTTCAATCGCACAGTATTCCCTCGTGTCTTGTTTTCCCGGGAGCTGTGAGACACGAAGCATTAGAAAGCGTAGCGCAAATTAAAACAATGCTTGAGTCATAAGTAGTTCCTTCAGAGATGCGTTGTAAATTCATGTCTTCAAGCGGCGTGAATTGTGTAACGTCAAGGAATGTATAACGACTTACCTTTATTACTTCAGCGATAATTGCTAGATTGCATTATTATATCCGGAGATTGGTTTGTAGTGCGTGAAATTCAGTATTCATGTTTTGAAAGATATGAAAACTATTGAGATTATTAGTTTGGTTACCATGTTTTTCTCCTACTGGTGCGGCAGAATCCTTATAAAGTTATCAGTAAAAACATGAAAAAACGCTTGAGAAACACACAACAAGATAAGACGAAGAATCCTTGTTAAAACACCACAAGAAACGAAAACACCCTCGAAAAATACTCAATAACTTCTGCTCTACTCTGTTAAAGTATACGAGGTAAGACGAATAATCCTTGTTCAACTATCACTGGAAACACGAAAGCACCCTCGAAAACCACCCAATAACTTTACTTTACCACTTTACTCCATTAAAGTATACGAGGTAAGACGAGAAGTTTCAAGTGAGATCACAAATTGAAAATCCCTGTGACGCCTTGAACAGAATACCGGGCCACAGATCAGCGCAGTGAATTTCCAGCCATCAATTCTCTCACTTCACCACAGTAATGTTCGCATGTAAATAGGCCGAGACTGGGTCAGTGAATATAACGATGCTAAGGTACGGTTGTGTGAAATTACTTGAATATTCATGGCTATTTAGATTTTCGATCTGGTTATGCTAATGTTGTATTGTAACATTGGTGGCTATAGTGAATTTAACCCGGGTCATGCGAGAGAGAGAGAGAGAGAGAGAGAGAGAGAGAGAGAGAGAGAGAGAGAGAGAGAGAGAGAGAGAGAGAGAGAGAGAGAGAGAGAGAGCGTTTTTTTTTTTTTTTTACTCTATGGCCTATATCGCCTGTAGGTGTACTTGAAGAGTATGTTTAGGAAGCGCTGTTCAGCTTTCACTTATTTGTGTCGCAGGCAATTTTGTTCATAGTGGTAGCTATACATTAGGACCCATATCACCACCCAAGCGTATCTATGGTGTAACCACCTAGAACCTGGGTATCATGGTGACATGTAGGTAACTTCAAACCACTCGACAAATGGCATAGTTTCAAGGCGATACGTGGTGAGATTCAAACCTACGAGTGGAAGTCTACCCGATCCCACACTCACCACTTTATCCACTTCGCCACCGCCTCTGTTCTTATCATCTCCGTATAGTCTCGTAATTCATACTATCCTTTATACCACCACCTGCATAATCCTCATTTAACTTTTACTAAACACTTCTTTTCACCGTAATTTCCTTGACTAACTCAGCGTCTTGCATAAGATCCTCTGATGATACTGACACACCACCAGAAGGCAGCCACGGCGCTCCTCACTCACGCGAACAACGACCCATCACACACAGCGCACTGACCCTTGCAAGACTTCGACCTTCTGATGACCGGCGTGCTTTGGCGGACACTGAGATCTGGGATTATGATTTTTTTTTCTTGTATTTTTTTTCCTTGGAGATCTAGTGTGCCATGAGCTCTTGGAACCGGTTAAGTGAGCTGGCAGATGCGTTGTTTTGTGTTACAGTACCACTGGACTTTCTCTTGTGTAGGACAAGCTAGCCAGCACGCTGCATTCTGGCCAAGACGCCAGTGAGAGTGAAAGAAAGGAGGATATTTCCAGTCCACTGCGAGAATACAAAGAAAGTGACCACGTGGAAAGCAAGGAAGACAAGCAAGTAAGCGAAGCACGTTCATTTAAAGAATACTGCCCGTATTTTCAGACGCATTTTACTTTCATTACGACTATTTTCAAAAACAACAAAGAGAATTGCACAGGTCTCCATCAGTGTTTCTTTCCCCCTATTCAGAGTGCTAGATTCTCAGTCATCACCAAACAATCACTGTAATAATCAGAACACTCTTGAAAGCCTGAGTAACTTTCACCAGAGCCTGTTGAATGTGGCGGAGATGAGACTCCGAGATGTTTAAGAATACGGTTCATACTTTTGTGCGGATGACTCAATGGCCACACCTTACGCAGACCTCCAGAAGAAAGGCGTTTTTACACAAAAATATACCTGTGTAGTGCACGTGTCGAATGCAGGACCCAGTAGTGTAAGTAAAATGAATTGCCTGTACTGCGAGGAAGATGTACGCTCCCACAATGCATCACACGAGTCTCAACAGGCTAAGATAAAACGAGCACACCTGGACAAGTGGTCAGACAAAGGCAGTAGAAAGAAAAAAAAAGAGAGAGGGAAAGAAAGAGAAAAGAAGAAAAAACTAGTCTCGTGCGAGCACATGCAATGCACATAAATATACATGAGTGATATAATACTACAAGTAGTATACATTATAGTAAACGAAGCAAAAAAACGGTAAGTTAATGAGTATATTATAAAGTAAGTAGATAGATTGATGGATAGATAGATAGATAGATAGAAAGATCGGTAAATAGATAGGTAGAAAGATAGGCAGGGACGTATGTAGGCAGACATATAACTAGACAGGTAGATAAATACTCGTAGATAGATTGATAGATAAACAAATAGATAATGGAGAGAGAGAGAGAGAGAGAGAGAGAGAGAGAGAGGCAGGGATAAATAGAGAGATAACCATCAATTCAACACCCCGTCCGGAGATAACACACCACACGATCACACACGCGTGCACAAGTGGCTGGATGAAGAATATAAGAACGATGTATTAGAAACCACATTCTAAAAACACTTCTTCGCTGCACCTCCACTGTATTCAAAAGGCTTTAGTTGAAGTGACATATATTTTTAACCATATTCCAATACAAGTGACAGATTAACGATAATTCTACATGATTAAGAGATGAAACACTCATGAGAACTCTGCTGAAAATCTCTGTGGACTTTTGAATTATAGTTTTGATGAGAGAGCAAATACTAGATACAGGAAGACGCGTGGTACAATCTGCAGTGAGATGATGATAAGAGAGGTAAACAAGTGAAAGGCACGGACGGTGTAAGCGCAAATTTTGAGCATCCATGACCTCCTCTTCGTCATCCTCATCTCCTTCCTCCTGCTGAATGAATGAGAGAGCCGGAAAGCAGCTGCAGGAGTGAGAGGGAAGGAGGAAGGGCGGTAGCGAAGCAGACAAGTGTTCCACATCCTACAAGTCGCGAAGGGCGTAGGTACGGTACATAATCTCCTCCTCCTCCTCCTCCTCCTCGTCCTCCTCCTCCTCCTCCTCCTCCTCTTCCTCCTCCTCCTCCTAATAGCATCACACGCACGCAAAAAGTAATATAGATCCTCCCAAAAACACGGTGTCTATTGTTGACCTTAATTCAGGAAGACGTGTCGAGGTCTCTCTCTCTCTCTCTCTCTCTCTCTCTCTCTCTCTCTCTCTCTCTCTCTCTCTCTCTCTCTCTCTCTCTCTCTCTCTCTCTCTCTCTCTCTCTCTCTCTCTCTCTCTCTCTCTCTCCAGGTGTTTTAGTGGTGTTACTGAAGTGAGTTTTTATGATAAGGGGACGAATGGAAATATCGGTGTACGGGAATCATGGCAGTTTAGACGAAGGAAACGGAATAGGCTGATGAGATGTGATAGGCGGGTTAAGGTGAATTGTATTGTTATTGTATGTTGACTGAAGGGTTTTGGTAAGGTATGGTTTTTGAAATAGTGTTAATAATGATGATAGATTTAAAGTATTATTTATAGATGGTAGATAAAGTACTGTATGTTGACTGAAGAGGGTTTGATAAGGTGTGGTATAAGAATAATGTTAATAATGAGGATAGATTTAAAAGTATGTTGACTGAAGGGTTTTGATAAGGTATGGTGTATGAATGATGATGATATATGTGTGTGTGTGTGTGTGTGTGTGTGTGTGTGTGTGTGTGTGTGTGTGCTGGATGAAGACAAATAAAGATACAACAAGCACATTACCACAATAACATTTGAATTACGATGCTGGTAAAAAAAACTATGGAACAGGGGACATCCTAAAGTAAAAAGAAAAAAAAAGGGAATTTCTCTTACACGTATGCAAGTTGGTATAGACGTTTTGAGCGATGGGAATGAAATGTTCTCGCTTTCACATCGAAAACAGCGATACAAACTTGCCCGATTATCATGTACATTGATATTAAAGTTAGCTTCAAAGTATCTTTCAAACACGCGAATGAGAGGTAATTGTAACTGAGAGAGAGAGAGAGAGAGAGAGAGAGAGAGAGAGAGAGAGAGAGAGAGAGAGTAGAGAGAGAGTAGCTTCAAAATATCTTTTAAACACACGAATGAGAGATGTAATTGTAAAGAGAGAGAGAGAGAGAGAGAGAGAGAGAGAGAGAGAGAGAGAGAGAGAAGTCTGAAACGCTTTGCTCTCTCATCATCGCTACTTTCCAAAGGCTCTAGATGAAGATAGTCGTGTTTTTAAGAGTACTTTTATGGTTCTGGTGATAGATTGGCAAGATTTCTAGTTTATCATAAGAAAGAATTGCCTTGAAAACTCGGATAATTGTCTCTGTGGCCTTGCAAAACTGTCGTAGTGAGAAGAGAAGGTGTTTCTGAATACAAGCGAGAGAGAGAGAGAGAGAGAGAGAGAGAGAGAGAGAGAGTAGCAAGACAGACGAATCTATAAGGAAAAAATCTCTCTCTCTCTCTCTCTCTCTCTCTCTCTCTCTCTCTCTCTCTCTCTCTCTCTCTCTCTCTCTCTCTCTCTCTCTCTCTCTCTCTCAGTTACATTTGTGGTAATTGACGCAGCCGTGATAGTAGCGATGTTTTTAATTGGGTTGTTGTTGTTGTTGTTTTTGGTGGTGGTGGTGGTGGTGGTGATTGTGGTGGCGGCGGTGGAGAGTGAACGTATGGACGGCGGCTGAACATAAAATAGACCGGAAATTATCTTGGAAGGATGTTTACTGGATCTTGGTGTGTGTGTGTGTGTGTGTGTGTGTGTGTGTGTGTGTGTGTGTGTGTGTGTGTGTGTGTGTGTGTGTGTGTGTGTGTGTGTGTGTGTCAGTGTCTCTGTCTCTCGAAAGAATAAGGATTTCTTCGCTCCATTCTCTCTCTCTCTCTCTCTCTCTCTCTCTCTCTCTCTCTCTCTCTCTCTCTCTCTCTCTCTCTCTCTCTCTCTCTCTCTCTCTCTCTCTCTCTCTCTTATTTACAGTTTTTGTTGTCTTTTTTTCCACATTTAACCTTTCCTTTGTATCTTAACCTTCCACTCTTATCTTGTCTTGTCTTGTCTTGGCTCGGCTCACGTGGTTCTGTTGCACCTGCTTTCCTAGATTTCTTTTACAAACTTTCCGTTTTTCGTAATGTCTCCCTGCTGCGAATCACACACACACACACACACACACACACACACACACACACACACACACACACACACACAGGACGCGTGCTCCCGTAATACATTGTGAGGTATCGTTGCCCTCTGAACTCCTGAGCCCACGTGAGTGGTGCAGCTACAAGGGTACTCAGTGTGGCCGCGTGTAAAAAGGAGTTAACTAGACGACCCGCCCAAATAGACACCTAGCGCCTGCCCTTCCGCACTCTGGGTCAAATGTCAGGCTTCTTTCTCTCGACTGTTGCACGCACACACCAAGCGGGCGATGCTACGTAGAATGACACGCTGCTGGAAGGACAAGATCTCTCCGGTGGTGGCAGAGAAGGAATAGGAGAGGAAATGGAGGAATGAAAGTACAATGACTCCAGACGGAAGGTAAAAGAAAAATGTCTAAATGTGATAATTAATACGAATGAGACGCTGGTGAGGGAAAGGCAAAATCTCTCTGGTGGTGGCAGAGAGAAGGAACAGGAGAGAAAGTGGAGGAGTGGAAATACAATGACTGGCAAACGAAAGGTAAAGAAAATGTGTGAATGTGATAACTAATACGAAGGCTACGCAGGAGACGTTGACGAGGGAAGAACAAAAAATTCTCCGATGTTAACAGAGCGAAGGAAAAGGAGAGGAAGTGGAGTGGAAATAACTGGTACACG